>NW_026016093.1:40000-42500 GCF_020379485.1 Brassica napus | reverse complement strand
GTACACGGATCAGTACACGGACAGTCCACGGGAAGGGCCAGCATGCTGATACGTGTACTGACAGCATGCTGATATGAGTTCAGTACACGGATCAGTCCACGGACACAGTCTGTGTGTGCTAACGGACAGGCACGGACGTCCTGCGTGTGCTGACTGACGTCCTGTGTGTACTGAACAGACAGTCCAGTCCACGGGAAGGGCCAGCATGCTGATATGTGTGGTCAGCATGCTGATATGAGTTCAGTACACGGATCAGTCCACGGATCAGTACACGGACAGTCCACGGGAAGGGCCAGCATGCTGATATGTGTGGTCAGCATGCTGATATGAGTTCAGTATACGGATCAGTACACGGATCAGTACACGGACAGTCCACGGGAAGGGCCAGCATGCTGATATGTGTGGTCAGCATGCTGATATGAGTTCAGTACACGGATCAGTCCACGGATCAGTACACGGACAGTCCACGGGAAGGGCCAGCATGCTGATATGTGTGGTCAGCATGCTGATATGAGTTCAGTATACGGATCAGTACACGGATCAGTACACGGACAGTCCACGGGAAGGGCCAGCATGCTGATATGTGTGGTCAGCATGCTGATATGAGTTCAGTACACGGATCAGTCCACGGATCAGTACACGGACAGTCCACGGGAAGGGCCAGCATGCTGATATGTGTGGTCAGCATGCTGATATGAGTTCAGTATACGGATCAGTACACGGATCAGTACACGGACAGTCCACGGGAAGGGCCAGCATGCTGATATGTGTGGTCAGCATGCTGATATGAGTTCAGTACACGGATCAGTCCACGGATCAGTACACGGACAGTCCACGGGAAGGGCCAGCATGCTGATATGTGTGGTCAGCATGCTGATATGAGTTCAGTATACGGATCAGTACACGGATCAGTACACGGACAGTCCACGGGAAGGGCCAGCATGCTGATATGTGTGGTCAGCATGCTGATATGAATTCAGTACACGGATCAGTCCACGGATCAGTACACGGATAGTCCACGGGAAGGGCCAGCATGCTGATATGTGTGGTCAGCATGCTGATATGAGTTCAGTACACGGATCAGTCCACGGATCAGTACACGGACAGTCCACGGGAAGGGCCAGCATGCTGATATGTGTGGTCAGCATGCTGATATGAGTTCAGTATACGGATCAGTACACGGACAGTCCACGGGAAGGGCCAGCATGCTGATATGTGTGGTCAGCATGCTGATATGAGTTCAGTACACGGATCAGTCCACGGATCAGTACACGGACAGTCCACGGGAAGGGCCAGCATGCTGATATGTGTGGTCAGCATGCTGATATGAGTTCAGTATACGGATCAGTACACGGATCAGTACACGGACAGTCCACGGGAAGGGCCAGCATGCTGATATGTGTGGTCAGCATGCTGATATGAGTTCAGTACACGGATCAGTCCACGGATCAGTACACGGACAGTCCACGGGAAGGGCCAGCATGCTGATATGTGTGGTCAGCATGCTGATATGAGTTCAGTATACGGATCAGTACACGGATCAGTACACGGATCAGTACACGGACAGTCCACGGGAAGGGCCAGCATGCTGATATGTGTGGTCAGCATGCTGATATGAGTTCAGTACACGGATCAGTACACGGATCAGTACACGGACAGTCCACGGGAAGGGCCAGCATGCTGATACGTGTACTGACAGCATGCTGATATGAGTTCAGTACACGGATCAGTCCACGGACACAGTCTGTGTGTGCTAACGGACAGGCACGGACGTCCTGCGTGTGCTGACGGACGTCCTGTGTGTACTGAACAGACAGCCCACGTGGGCCAAAATCACCCGAACAGTCCACAGGAAGGGCCAGCATGCTGATATGTGTACTGACGGACGATCACGGACGTCCTGTGTGTACTGACGGACGGCCACGGACGTCCTGTGTGTGCTGACGGACGTCCTGTGTGTACTGAGGGACGTCCTGTGTGTACTGACGGACACACGGACACACACGGACAGCCACGGACGTCCTGCGTGTGCTGACGGACGTCCTTTGTGTGCTGACGGACGTCCTGTGTGTACTGACGGACGTCCTGCGTGTGCTGACGGACACACGGACACACACGGACAGCCACGGACGTCCTGCGTGTGCTGACGGACGTCCTGCGTGTGCTGACGGACGTCCTGTGTGTGCTGACGGACGTCCTGTGTGCACTGACGGACACACGGACACACACGGACAGCCACGGACGTCCTGCGTGTGCTGACGGACGTCCTGTGTGTACTGAACAGACAGTCCACGTGAGCCAAAATCACCCGAACAGTCCACGGAGCGTGCTGATATGTGTACTGATGGACAGCCGGACGTCCTGTGTGTGCTGACGGACGGCCACGGACGTCCTGTGTGTGCTGACGGACACACACGGACGTCCGTGTGTACTGAACAGACAGCCCACGTGGGCCAAAATCACCCACGGACAGCCAAAATCACCCGAGAAGCCAAAAATG
>NW_026016093.1:17500-27500 GCF_020379485.1 Brassica napus | reverse complement strand
TCCCTAAGTCTTTCATCTCGAATTCTTTCTTTAGACATTCAACTGTTTGGGAAATCTCTCCAGAGGTTCCTATTATATTCAGGTCGTCCACATAGACAGACATGATCACGTAGCCCTTGCTGTCAAACTTCTTTATGAATATACATGGACTTATTGGATCATTCTTATAACCCTCTTTCACTAGGTACTCGGATAATCTATTGTACCACATCCGACCTGATTGCTTTAAACCATATAAGGCTTTGTTCAACTTTATGCAATGTTGTTCTCGAGAACCTTTCTTGTCTTTGAGCTCAATACCCTCTGGGACTTTCATATGTATCTCATTATCCAGTGGTCCGTATAGGTATGCAGTTACTACATCCATTAGGCGTAAGTCAATGTTTTCTTTCACTGCCAGACTGATTAGATATCTTAGTGTAGTTGCATCCACCACAGGGGAGTAAGTCTCCTCATAATCTATTCCAGGTCTTTGGGAGAATCCTTGTGCTACAAGCCGTGCTTTGTATCTCACTACTTCTCCTTTCTCGTTTCTCTTCCTTACAAAGACCCATTTGTATCCCACTGGTTTGACATCTCTTGGTGTCAATATTATAGGGCCAAAAACGCCTCTCTTTCTCAATGATTGTAACTCCACGTTAATAGCTTCTTTCCATTTGATCCAATCTGATCTTAGCATGCATTCTTGTATGGACGTGGGTTCTAGATCCTCATCTTTATCCATGATCTCAAGTGCTACCTTGTATGCAAATAAATCATCAACGTTGATATCTTTTCTGTTCCATTGTTTTCCAGACATTACATGGTCTATAGAGATCTCTTGGTTGTCCGGCTCTTCTGTCCCGTGAAGTCCAGCGTCCCGGACCTCACTTTGAGGAACGGCCGGATCATCGGGTGTGGCCGGTACGCATGGCTCGACCATCCTGGTCGGCTCGACCGGTCCATCAATGTCCTGGACGGTTTCTTTGATGCTCTCGGATCCAGCACCTCTCTTGGACTTCCGAGGCTGTTTATCTTTGGAACCAATTGGTCTACCACGTTTTAAACGTTGCTTAGACTCTGTAGCCACTTGACATTGTCCATCTTGGACGTTCAATCTTATGGGTGCATTACAAGCCGGGTTGTGTGACATTGTTACTCTATTTGGGTCAGCAAATGTATCTGGCAACTTGTTAGCTAGCTCTTGTAGATGTATTATCTTCTGGACTTCTAGATCACACTCTCTAGTCCGAGGATCTTGCCAAGATATTGATGGTCTAAACCATTCTAAATCTTTTGAAATCAACCGGATGTTATCTCCCCCTAAGGACGGATATTTGGACTCATCAAACTGTGAGTCTTCGTATCTGGCCTTAAACAAATCACCGGTTGTTGGCTCTGTTAAGAACAATATGGATAGCTGGTAACCAAGCCAAAGGAAGAACGGACCGCGTCCAGGCCCAAGACCAAGACCGCGTCCAAGAGAGAAAGAGAGAGAGGCGGCCAATGCATTGGACCGACCTTAAACCTTAGATTTAGGACTTTCCTTTTCTCTTCATGTTTATCTATAAGAGGTTTTCCTTTTTACTTTAGGATAAGGATATGTAATATTTCCTTTTATCCATATCTTGTAATCCCCTATATAAGGGAACACTTTGATTAATGAAAGACACGAATTCCCCTATTGTTCACAACACGTTATCAGCACGATAGCCTCTAATCAACTGAAACCAAAATCGATACCTAAAAGCCTATCACCGGCGACTCTAAGCTAAACCCTAGACGTTCTCCATTGTTCCAAAAAGCTTGGCATTCTCAAGACCGAACGTCCTCAGCTTCCTGATCGTGTCCTCAGCTCGCACACAAGAAGAACGCATCCGTCCAGCAACTAGCTCGCAGCTCGCGTCCGTTCCCAGCTCGCGTCCGACTACATCAGCGACCCGATAGGAGGCAGCAAGCGTTCTTTCTCAACAGCTCGAGGTTCTCAGGTGATCCGGTTCTTTACCTCTACAAAACTAAGGTATGAACACAATCTGAGAACATAGAATAAGATCGAAACCCTAATCCATTATTATGGAAATCTTATTCTTGTTGAAACCCTAAAAGCAACCACAAGATTAAAATCGACAAAATCTTAAAACTAGAAAGATAAACGATTCCAAACTAGAATTTAATTGTATGTTGATTGATTGAATCTGAAACCTGGTAAACCCTAATCAAGGAATCGAAACCCTAAAACCCTAAAGTTAGAAATCGATTTTAAGATTGCTATTCCTTGTTTGATTTCTTGCTTACTTTTGAAGTTTTAGGAAAGTTAGATTGTTCTTCTTGAAATAATCTAACTAAGAACACAAAATACTTAAGGCCTTGAAACCTTAACATAAGGTTGATAAGAATTCATAGATTGGAAACCCTAGGTGTTATGAGAAGTAAAATAAGGTAGATTGCTTACATGAATCCGAACATGGTAATGCATTCATAATTGATTGAAACAAGATCGACCAGCATATAGATCATACAAGTTTAGGTTGTTAGAAAACCTATAGAACCATGCGGTTCATGATTGATAGCACCATGGTCGATTAGAATTGTTTGAATACCATAAATGCATAAGACGTGTTGTGGCCGAGCTTGCTTATATCCTGCGGCCACGTGAATCACATTGTGAACCTAATACCTTACATGATGATGTGATTCAGATGTCGAAAATAGCAAACAGAGACTATGCACCCCTCAATCTCTCCGGAGACAACTACTTGCAGTGGGCACTAGACACAAGGATTAGTCTAAAGTCCAAGGGACTCGGTGATACTATCATCGAAGACAACAATGAGAATGAGAAGAACCGATACAGAGCCTTAGGCCTTATGCGGCATCATCTCATTGATGGTCTTAAAGATCAGTACATGACAATCGAGAATCCACTAGATCTTTGGATGGCTTTAAAGAATAGATATGATCACCACAGGATGGTGTTGCTTCCTAAAGCAAGGCATGATTGGATGCATCTAAGATTCTTAGACTATAAGTCGGTGGATGATTACAATTCAGCTCTATTCAAGATTGTCTCAATACTAAAGCTGTGTGGTGAAGAGGTAACCGATAGCATGATGCTTGAGAAGACCTATACAACTTTCAACCACTCGAATTCTGTGTTGCAAGAGCAATACAGGACAAAGGGCTTTGCCACATACACTGATCTGATCTCATGTCTACTCCTGGCCGAGGCAAACAATGAACTCCTACTAAAGAGTAACGGGGTTAGACCGGCCGGGACAGCACCACTACCCGAAGCCCATGAGGTCGAAAGAAAGATCCTCCCAATGAGACCTATTACGTCCAAGACAACAAGAAACCATACGGCAATAGCCGTGGTGGGTTCAAGAGGCGTGGACGTGACAACTCAAACGGTCGAGACGGCTACTCAACCGGCCGGAAAGGAAACCACAATAACCGTGGTCGTGGTTCCAATTACGGCCGGGGTCGAGGCAGCTACGGCCGCGGACGAGGTGGCATATCCAAACCATCTTACACGTCCAACAAGTCTCTATGCCATAGATGCGGCAGTGACAATCATTGGGCAAAGAATTGTAGAACTCCGAAACACTTGTGCGACCTCTACCAAGAGAGCATCAAGAACAAGAACCCGGAGGCAAACATGATCCAAGAAAACGTCCATGAGGACAAGGGATATGGGTATGATGCTGACAATGAATCCGACAAGGACAACCAAGATGACCTAATGGATTATGAGACATCCGATTGTCTCAAGGACTAGTTTTCGAATCACATTGTCTTATTGCTTTATGTTTTGATTTGGTGTTTTTATTTTATGTAATGGAATTTTAATAAGAAGAGTTTTAAACATCTTATGAAGTCTCTAAACTTTATTTTATAGAATGAATGATGAGATGAGTGTACTTGTGGTGGATAGTGGCACAAGTCACACAATACTTAGAGACAAAAGGTACTTTATAAATCTCATAATGAAAAGTGCAAAGGTACACACCATTGCGGGTGAGGCTAGCCTGATTGAAGGTCACGGCCAAGCCTATGTGATGATGCCTAAGGGCACTCACCTAGAGATCAAAACCGCCTTGTATTCCCCAAGCTCTAGAAGAAGCTTATTGAGCTTCAAGGACATAAGGTTAAACGGTTTTCACCTTGAAACATGGGAAGAAGGAAACAAAGAATTCCTTAACATAACTTTGATCACCAAAGGCAATAAAAAGATCCTAGAGACAATGCCCGCAATGACCACTGGTCTGTACTATGCAAGGATCAGTATGATCGAGGCAAATGCCTCCGAACTATTCACTTTATGGCATAACCGGCTTGGCCATCCCGGAACAGGAATGATGCGAAAACTGATGATGAATTCACAAGGGCACACATTCAAAGGAGTTATCCCACGAAATCTCACATGTGCAGCATGTGCACAAGGGAAACTCATAATCAGGCCATCACCAGCTAAGGTTCACAAAGAAACCTTAAACTTTCTGGAAAGGATTCAAGGAGACATATGTGGACCAATACACCCACCTTGTGGGACGTTTAGATACTTCATGGTCCTCATTGATGCATCGACCAGATGGTCACATGTCTGCCTACTATCCACTAGGAATCTAGCCTTTGCACGGCTGCTTGCTCAGATGATAAGGCTGAGAGCACACTTTCCAGATTTCCCTCTTAAGACTATACGTCTAGACAATGCTGGTGAATTCACGTCCCAAGCGTTTAATGAATACTGTATGTCCATGGGGGTAAAAGTAGAGCACTCCCTGGCACATGTCCATACACAGAACGGCTTGGCCGAATCATTCATTAAACGGATCCAGCTGATAGCCCGGCCACTGCTTATGAAGTCTCAACTTCCGGTATCAGCATGGGGACATGCGGTTTTACATGCAACGGAACTGATTCGCATCAGGCCATCTAGTGAACATATATATTCACCATCCCAACTACTCACGGGTCAAGAGCCAGACGTGTCCCACATCAAGACATTCGGATGTGCCGTCTACGTTCCAATTGCTCCACCACAGAGAACTAAGATGGGACCACAAAGGAGGATGGGAATATACGTAGGATATGACTCCCCAAGTATCATAAAGTATCTTGAGCCAACAACCGGTGATTTGTTTAAGGCCAGATACGAAGACTCACAGTTTGATGAGTCCAAATATCCGTCCTTAGGGGGAGATAACAGCCGGTTGATTTCAAAAGATTTAGAATGGTTTAGACCATCAATATCTTGGCAAGATCCTCGGACTAGAGAGTGTGATCTAGAAGTCCAGAAGATAATACATCTACAAGAGCTAGCTAACAAGTTGCCAGATACATTTGCTGACCCAAATAGAGTAACAATGTCACACAACCCGGCTTGTAATGCACCCATAAGATTGAACGTCCAAGATGGACAATGTCAAGTGGCTACAGAGTCTAAGCAACGTTTAAAACGTGGTAGACCAATTGGTTCCAAAGATAAACAGCCTCGGAAGTCCAAGAGAGGTGCTGGATCCGAGAGCATCAAAGAAACCGTCCAGGACATTGATGGACCGGTCGAGCCGACCAGGACGGTCGAGCCATGCGTACCGGCCACACCCGATGATCCGGCCGTTCCTCAAAGTGAGGTCCGGGACGCTGGGCTTCACGGGACAGAAGAGCCGGACAACCAAGAGATCTCTATAGACCATGTAATGTCTGGAAAACAATGGAACAGAAAAGATATCAACGTTGATGATTTATTTGCATACAAGGTAGCACTTGAGATCATGGATAAAGATGAGGATCTAGAACCCACGTCCATACAAGAATGCATGCTAAGATCAGATTGGATCAAATGGAAAGAAGCTATTAACGTGGAGTTACAATCATTGAGAAAGAGAGGCGTTTTTGGCCCTATAATATTGACACCAAGAGATGTCAAACCAGTGGGATACAAATGGGTCTTTGTAAGGAAGAGAAACGAGAAAGGAGAAGTAGTGAGATACAAAGCACGGCTTGTAGCACAAGGATTCTCCCAAAGACCTGGAATAGATTATGAGGAGACTTACTCCCCTGTGGTGGATGCAACTACACTAAGATATCTAATCAGTCTGGCAGTGAAAGAAAACATTGACTTACGCCTAATGGATGTAGTAACTGCATACCTATACGGACCACTGGATAATGAGATACATATGAAAGTCCCAGAGGGTATTGAGCTCAAAGACAAGAAAGGTTCTCGAGAACAACATTGCATAAAGTTGAACAAAGCCTTATATGGTTTAAAGCAATCAGGTCGGATGTGGTACAATAGATTATCCGAGTACCTAGTGAAAGAGGGTTATAAGAATGATCCAATAAGTCCATGTATATTCATAAAGAAGTTTGACAGCAAGGGCTACGTGATCATGTCTGTCTATGTGGACGACCTGAACATTATAGGAACCTCTGGAGAGATTTCCCAAACCGTTGAATGTCTAAAGAAAGAATTCGAGATGAAAGACTTAGGGAAGACTAAGTTTTGTTTGGGATTACAGTTTGAGTATAAAGAGAATGGCATCCTTGTGCACCAAGAAACATATACGGAAAAGATACTCAAGCAATTCTATATGGACAAGGCTCATCCCTTGCCATGTCCTATGGTCGTAAGGGCCTTAGACCTTGAGAAGGACCCATTCGGACCAAAGAAACCGGACGAGGAAGCACTCGGACCGGAAGTGCCTTACCTAAGTGCCATTGGGGCCTTAATGTACTTGGCTAGTCACACTAGACCGGACATAAGCTTTGCCGTGAGCTTACTATCAAGGTTTGGTTCATGTCCAACCTTAAGGCACTGGAACGGAGTGAAACATCTGTTCAGATATCTGCAAGGAACAAAGGATCTCGGTTTGTTCTACACCAACCGGCCAGGAGAGAGCTTGGTTGGATATGCAGATGCTGGGTATTTATCTGACCCACACCAGGCTAGATCTCAAACGGGATATGTATTCACACATAGTGGAGCCGCAATAAGCTGGCGTTCTACCAAGCAGTCCTTAGTAGCCACATCATCCAATCATGCCGAGATCATAGCCATGTATGAGGCAAGCCGGGAGCTTGTCTGGTTGAGGAACATGACCGGCCATGTCTTAAGAGAGAGTGGTCTGGCCGTGGGACAAGAGAAGGAGGAACCAACGATCATCTACGAAGACAATGCGGCGTGCATTGCTCAGCTCAAGGAAGGATACATCAAGGGAGACAGGACCAAGCACATCCTGCCCAAGTTCTTCTTCACCCACGACTTGCAGAAGACAAAGGAGGTTCAAGTAGTTCAAGTTCGATCAAGCGACAATTCAGCCGACCTTTTCACCAAGTCTCTGCCTACCTCAACGCACAGGAAGCTGGTTCATCAGATAGGGATGCGCCGGCTGAAGGATCTTCAGTGATGCCTTCATCAGGGGGAGTATCATGCGTTGTACTCTTTTTCCTGTCTATGGTTTCCATTTTTCCCACCTTGGGTTTTTGGTTTTCCTAGAGAGGTTTTAACGAGGCAACATCGTGCATGGTACGAGCCCATATGGTTACAGCATCCAAGGGGGAGTGTTAAGAACAATATGGATAGCTGGTAACCAAGCCAAAGGAAGAACGGACCGCGTCCAGGCCCAAGACCAAGACCGCGTCCAAGAGAGAAAGAGAGAGAGGCGGCCAATGCATTGGACCGACCTTAAACCTTAGATTTAGGACTTTCCTTTTCTCTTCATGTTTATCTATAAGAGGTTTTCCTTTTTACTTTAGGATAAGGATATGTAATATTTCCTTTTATCCATATCTTGTAATCCCCTATATAAGGGAACACTTTGATTAATGAAAGACACGAATTCCCCTATTGTTCACAACAGGCTCAAGATACTTTATGATACTTGGGGAGTCATATCCTACGTATATTCCCATCCTCCTTTGTGGTCCCATCTTAGTTCTCTGTGGTGGAGCAATTGGAACGTAGACGGCACATCCGAATGTCTTGATGTGGGACACGTCTGGCTCTTGACCCGTGAGTAGTTGGGATGGTGAATACATATGTTCACTAGATGGCCTGATGCGAATCAGTTCCGTTGCATGTAAAACCGCATGTCCCCATGCTGATACCGGAAGTTGAGACTTCATAAGCAGTGGCCGGGCTATCAGCTGGATCCGTTTAATGAATGATTCGGCCAAGCCGTTCTGTGTATGGACATGTGCCAGGGAGTGCTCTACTCTTACCCCCATGGACATACAATATTCATTAAACGCTTGGGACGTGAACTCACCAGCATTGTCTAGACGTATAGTCTTAAGAGGGAAATCTGGAAAGTGTGCTCTTAGCCTTATCATCTGAGCAAGCAGCCGTGCAAAGGCTAGGTTCCAAGTGGATAGTAGGCAGACATGTGACCATCTGGTCGATGCATCAATGAGGACCATGAAGTATCTAAACGTCCCACAAGGTGGGTGTATTGGTCCACATATGTCTCCTTGAATCCTTTCCAGAAAGTTTAAGGTCTCTTTGTGAACCTTAGCTGGTGATGGCCTGATTATGAGTTTCCCTTGTGCACATGCTGCACATGTGAGATTTCGTGGGATAACTCCTTTGAATGTGTGCCCTTGTGAATTCATCATCAGTTTTCGCATCATTCCTGTTCCGGGATGGCCAAGCCGGTTATGCCATAAAGTGAATAGTTCGGAGGCATTTGCCTCGATCATACTGATCCTTGCATAGTACAGACCAGTGGTCATTGCGGGCATTGTCTCTAGGATCTTTTTATTGCCTTTGGTGATCAAGGTTATGTTAAGGAATTCTTTGTTTCCTTCTTCCCATGTTTCAAGGTGAAAACCGTTTAACCTTATGTCCTTGAAGCTCAATAAGCTTCTTCTAGAGCTTGGGGAATACAAGGCGGTTTTGATCTCTAGGTGAGTGCCCTTAGGCATCATCACATAGGCTTGGCCGTGACCTTCAATCAGGCTAGCCTCACCCGCAATGGTGTGTACCTTTGCACTTTTCATTATGAGATTTATAAAGTACCTTTTGTCTCTAAGTATTGTGTGACTTGTGCCACTATCCACCACAAGTACACTCATCTCATCATTCATTCTATAAAATAAAGTTTAGAGACTTCATAAGATGTTTAAAACTCTTCTTATTAAAATTCCATTACATAAAATAAAAACACCAAATCAAAACATAAAGCAATAAGACAATGTGATTCGAAAACTAGTCCTTGAGACAATCGGATGTCTCATAATCCATTAGGTCATCTTGGTTGTCCTTGTCGGATTCATTGTCAGCATCATACCCATATCCCTTGTCCTCATGGACGTTTTCTTGGATCATGTTTGCCTCCGGGTTCTTGTTCTTGATGCTCTCTTGGTAGAGGTCGCACAAGTGTTTCGGAGTTCTACAATTCTTTGCCCAATGATTGTCACTGCCGCATCTATGGCATAGAGACTTGTTGGACGTGTAAGATGGTTTGGATATGCCACCTCGTCCGCGGCCGTAGCTGCCTCGACCCCGGCCGTAATTGGAACCACGACCACGGTTATTGTGGTTTCCTTTCCGGCCAGTTGAGTAGCCATCTCGGCCGTTTGAGTTATCACGTCCACGCCTCTTGAATCCACCACGGCTATTGCCGTATGGTTTCTTGTTGTCTTGGACGTAATAGGTTTCATTGGGAGGATCTTTCTTCTCGACCTCATGGGCTTCGGGTAGTGGTGCTGTCCCGGCCGGTCTAACCCCGTTACTCTTTAGTAGGAGTTCATTGTTTGCCTCGGCCAGGAGTAGACATGAGATCAGATCAGTATATGTGGCAAAGCCCTTCGTCCTGTATTGCTCTTGCAACACAGAATTCGAGTGGTTGAAAGTTGTATAGGTCTTCTCAAGCATCATGCTATCGGTTACCTCTTCACCACACAGCTTTAGTATTGAGACAATCTTGAATAGAGCTGAATTGTAATCATCCACCGACTTATAGTCTAAGAATCTTAGATGCATCCAATCATGCCTTGCTTTAGGAAGCAACACCAT
>NW_026016092.1:0-46025 GCF_020379485.1 Brassica napus | reverse complement strand
ACAAGGAAGTTGAATAGATCTCATAGGAGTGGGATTGAAGAAGTTATCCCACTTTCAAATCAGGTGATTCCAGTTTCCCAGTTTGGGAATAGACAACAGCTTCTTCGTCGTTCCAATCAAACCAGGATGAATCACTTGTGAGAAGCTTGATTTGGATACATAAAGTGGTGGAGAATCACCAGGAAGTTGAATAAAATCTCATAGGAGTTGGGATGAAGAAGTTATCCCACTTTCAAATCAGGTGATTCCAGTTTCCCAGTTTGGAATAGCACAGCTTCTTCGTCGTCCTTCCAATCAAACCAGGATGAATCTCTTTGTGAGAAGCTTGATTTGGATACATAAAGTGGTGGAGAATCACCAGGAAGTTGAATAAATCTCATAGGAGTTGGGATGAAGAAGTTATCCCACTTTCAAATCAGGTGATTCCAGTTTCCCAGTTTGGGAATAGCACAGCTTCTTCGTCGTTCCAATCAAACCAGGATGAATATCTTTGTAAGAGCTTGATTTGGATACATAAAGTGGTGGAGAATGACCAGGAAGTTGAATAAATCTCATAGGGTTGGGATGAGAAGTATCCCACTTTCAAATCAGGTGATTCCAGTTTCCAGTTTGGGAAAAGCACAGCTTCATCGTCGTTCCAATCAAACAGGATGAATCACTTTGTGAGAAGCTTGATTTGGGTAGTGGTGGGGGGGGGGGGGGGGGGTGGGGGGGGGATACATTAAGTGGTGGAGGAAGTGGAGAATCAGGACCCAGGAAGTTGAATAAATCTCATAGGAGTTGGGATGAAGAAGTTATCCCACTTTCAAATCAGGTGATTCCAGTTTCCAGTTTGGGAATAGCACAGCTTCTTCGTCGTTCCAATCAAACCAGGAGAATCACTTTGAGAAGCTTGATTTGGATACATAAAGTGGTGGAGAATCACCAGGAAGTTGAATAAATCTCATAGGAGTTGGGATGAAGAGTTATCCCACTTTCAAATCAGGTGATTCCAGTTTCCAAGTTTGGGAATAGCACAGCTTCTTCGTCGTTCCAATCAAACCAGGATGAAAATCTTTGTGAGAAGCTGGATTTGGATACATAAAGTGGGGGAGAATCACCAGGAAGTTGTAATAAATCTCATAGGAGTTGGGATGAAGAAGTTATCCCACTTTCAAATCAGGTGATTCCAGTTTCCCAGTTTGGGAATAGCACAGCTTCTTCGTCGTTCCAATCAAACCAGGATGAATCACTTTGTGAGAAGCTTGATTTGGATACATAAAGTGGTGGAGAATCACCAGGAAGTTGAATAAATCTCATAGGAGTTGGGATGAAGAAGTTATCCCACTTTCAAATCAGGTGATTCCAGTTTCCCAGTTTGGGAATAGCACAGCTCTTTGTCCGTCCAATCAAACCAGGATGAATCACTTTGTGAAGAAGCTTGATTTGGATACATAAAGTGGTGGAGAATCACCAGGAAGTGAATAAATCTCATAGGAGTTGGGATGAAGAAGTATCCCACTTTCAAATCAGGTGATTCCAGTTTCCCAGTTTGGGAATAGCACAGCTTCATCGTCGTTCCAATCAAACCAGGATGAATCTCTTTGTGAGAAGCTTGATTTGGATACATAAAGTGGTGGAGAATCACCAGGAAGTTGAATAAATCTCATAGGAGTTGGCGAAAAGAAGTTATCCCACTTTCAAATCAGGTGATTCCAGTTTCCCAGTTTGGGGAATAGCACAGCTTCATCGGTTCCAATCAAACCAGGATGAATCACTTGTGAGAAGCTTGATTTGGATACATAAAGTGGTGGAGAATCACCAGGAAGTTGAATAAATCTCATAGGAGTTGGGATGAAGAAGTTATCGCAATTTCAAATCAGGTGATTCCAGTTTCCAGTTTGGGAATAGCACAGCTTCTTCGTCGTTCCAATCAAACCAGGATGAATCACTTTGTGAGAAGCTTGATTTGGATACATAAAGTGGTGGAGAATCACCAGGAAGTTGAATAAATCTCATAGGAGTTTGGATGAAGAAGTTATCCCACTTTCAAATCAGGTGATTCCAGTTTCCCAGTTTGGGAATAGCACAGCTTCTTCGTCGTTCAATCAAACCAGGATGAATCACTTTGTGAGAAGCTTGATTTGGATACATAAAGTGGTGGAGAATCACCAGGAAGTTGAATAAATCTCATAGGAGTGGGATGAAGAAGTTATCCCACTTTCAAATCAGGTGATTCCAGTTTCCCAGTTTGGGAATAGCACAGCTTCTTCGTCGTTCCAATCAAACCAGGATGAATCACTTTGTGAGAAGCTTGATTTGGATACATAAAGTGGTGGAGAATCACCAGGAAGTTGAATAAATCTCATAGGAGTTGGGGAAAAGAAGTTATCCCACTTTCAAATCAGGTGATTCCAGTTTCCCAGTTTGGGAATAGCACAGCTTTCGTTCGTCGTTCCAATCAAACCAGGATGAATCACTTTGTGAGAAGCTTGATTTGGATACATAAAGTGTTGGAGAATCACCAGGAAGTTGAATAAATCTCATAGGAGTTGGGATGAAGAAGTTATCCCACTTTCAAATCAGGTGATTCCAGTTTCCCAGTTGGGAATAGCACAGCTTCTTCGTCGTTCCAATCAAACAGGATGAATCACTTTGTGAGAAGCTTGATTTGGATACATAAAGTGGTGGAGAATCACCAGGAAAGTTGAATAAATCTCATAGGAGTTGGGATGAAGAAGTTATCCCACTTTCAAATCAGGTGATTCCAGTTTCCCAGTTTGGGAATAGCACAGCTTCTTCGTCGTGCAATCAAACCAGGATGAATCACTTTGTGAGAAGCTTGATTTGGATACATAAAGTGGTGGAGAATCACCAGGAAGTTGAATAAATCTCATAGGAGTTGGGATGAAGAAGTTATCCCACTTTCAAATCAGGTGATTCCAGTTTCCCAGTTTGGAATAGCACAGCTTCTTCGTCGTTCCAATCAAACCAGGATGAATCACTTTGTGAGAAGCTTGATTTGGATACATAAAGTGGTGGAGAATCACCAGGAAGTTGAATAAATCTCATAGGAGTTGGGATGAAGAAGTTATCCACTTTCAAATCAGGTGATTCCAGTTTCCCAGTTTGGGAATAGCACAGCTTCTCGTCGTTCCAATCAAACCAGGATGAATCACTTTGTGAGAAGCTTGATTTGGATACATAAAGTGGTGGAGAATCACCAGGAAGTTGAATAATCTCATAGGAGTTGGGATGAAGAAGTTATCCCACTTTCAAATCAGGTGATTCCAGTTTCCAGTTTGGGAATAGCACAGCTTCTTCGTCGTTCCAATCAAACCAGGATGAATCACTTTGTAAGAAGCTTGATTTGGATACATAAAGTGGTGGAGAATCACCAGGAAGTTGAATAAATCTCATAGGAGTTGGGATGAAGAAGTTATCCCACTTTCAAATCAGGTGATTCCAGTTTCCCAGTTTGGGAATAGCACAGCTTCTTCGTCGTTCCAATCAAACCAGGATGAATCACTTTGTGAGAAGCTTGATTTGGATACATAAAGTGGTGGAGAATCACCAGGAAAGTTGAATAAATCTCATAGGAGTTGGGATGAAGAAGTTATCCCACTTTCAAATCAGGTGATTCCAGTTTCCCAGTTTGGGAATAGCACAGCTTCTTCGTCGTTCCAATCAAACCAGGATGAATCACTTTGTGAGAAGCTTGATTTGGATACATAAAGTGGTGGAGAATCACCAGGAAGTTGAATAAATCTCATAGGAGTTGGGAAAAGAAGTTATCCCACTTTCAAATCAGGTGATTCCAGTTTCCCAGTTTGGGAATAGCACAGCTTCTTCGTCGTTCCAATCAAACCAGGATGAATCACTTTGTGAGAAGCTTGATTGGATACATAAAAGTGGTGGAGAATCACCAGGAAGTGAATAAATCTCATAGGAGGGGATGAAGAAGTTATCCCACTTTCAAATCAGGTGATTCCTGTTTCCCAGTTTGGGAATAGCACAGCTTCTTCGTCGTTCCAATCAAACCAGGATGAATCACTTTGTGAGAAGCTTGATTTGGATACATAAAGTGGTGGAGAATCACCAGGAAGTTGAATAAATCTCATAGGAGTTTGGATGAAGAAGTTATCCCACTTTCAAATCAGGTGATTCCAGTTTCCCAGTTTGGGAATAGCACAGCTTCTTCGTCGTTCCAATCAAACCAGGATGAATCACTTTGTGAGAAGCTTGATTTGGATACATAAGTGGTGGAGAAGAGAATCACCAGGAAGTTGAATAAATCTCATAGGAGTTGGGATGAAGAAGTTATCCCACTTTCAAATCAGGTGATTCCAGTTTCCCAGTTTGGGAATAGCACAGCTTCTTCGTCGTTCCAATCAAACCAGGATGAATCACTTTGTGAGAAGCTTGATTTGGATACATAAAGTGGTGGAGAATCACCAGGAAGTTGAATAAATCTCATAGGAGTTGGGAAAAGAAGTTATCCCACTTTCAAATCAGGTGATTCCAGTTTCCCAGTTTGGGAATAGCACAGCTTCTTCGTCGTTCCCATCAAACCAGGATGAATCACTTTGTGAGAAGCTTGATTTGGATACATAAAGGGTGGAGAATCACCAGGAGTTGAATAAATCTCATAGGAGTTGGGATGAAGAAGTTATCACACTTTCAAATCAGGTGATTCCAGTTTCCCAGTTTGGGAATAGCACAGCTTCTTCGTTGTTCCAATCAAACCAGGATGAATCACTTTGTGGTGAGAAGCTTGATTTGGATACATAAAGTGGTGGAGAATCACCAGGAAGTTGAATAAATCTCATAGGAGATGAAGAAAGTTTATTTCACTTTCAAATCAGGTGATTCCAGTTTCCCAGTTGGGAATAGCACAGCTTCTTCGTCGTTCCAATCAAACCAGGATGAATCACTTTGTAAGAAGCTTGATTTGGATAAAATAAGTGGTGGAGAATCACCAGGAAGTTGAATAAATCTCATAGGAGTTGGGATGAAGAAGTTATCCCACTTTCAAATCAGGTGATTCCAGTTTCCCAGTTTGGGAATAGCACAGCTTCTTCGTCGTTCCAATCAAACCAGGATGAATCTCTTTGTGAGAAGCTTGATTTGGATACATAAAGTGGTGGAGAATCACCAGGAAGTTGAATAAATCTCATAGGAGTTGGGATGAAGAAGTTATCCCACTTTCAAATCAGGTGATTCCAGTTTCCCAGTTTGGGAATAGCACAGCTTCATCGTCGTTCCAATCAAACCAGGATGAATCACTTTGTGAGAAGCTTGATTTGGATACATAAGTTGTAAAGTCAAGAGTGGTGAGATTTATCACAGTCCAGGATAGTAGAATAAATCTCATAGGACCGTTGGGATTTCCCAGAATGAGTGTTATCATCAACTTTCAAATCAGGTGATTCTATGTTTCCAGTTTGGAATAGCACAGATCTCCATTTTTTTCGTTATCCCATTCCC
This sequence comes from Brassica napus, assembly GCF_020379485.1. Classification (NCBI taxonomy): domain Eukaryota; kingdom Viridiplantae; phylum Streptophyta; class Magnoliopsida; order Brassicales; family Brassicaceae; genus Brassica; species Brassica napus. Next base: position 40,559 of record NW_026016092.1, on the reverse strand, counting down.
ATTTCGTGTCCAAATCCGTGTTTCACAATAAAAGTGTGAATCACGATTGTGGAGAAGCTTGATTTGGATACATAAAGTGGTGGAGAATCACCAGGAAGTGAATAAATCTCATAGGAGTTGGGATGAAGAAGTTTATCCCACTTTCAAATCAGGTGATTCCAGTTTCCCAGTTTGGGAATAGCACAGCTTCTTCGTCGTTCCAATCAAAACCAGGATGAATCACTTTGTGAGAAGCTTGATTTGGATACATAAAGTGGTGGAGAATCACCAGGAAGTTGAATAAATCTCATAGGAGTTGGGATGAAGAAGTTATCCCACTTTCAAATCAGGTGATTCCAGTTTCCCAGTTTGGGAATAGCACAGCTTCATCGTCGTTCCAATCAAACCAGGATGAATCACTTTGTGAGAAGCTTGATTTGGATACATAAAGTGGTGGAGAATCACCAGGAAGTTGAATAAATCTCATAGGAGTTGGGATGAAGAAGTTATCCCACTTTCAAATCAGGTGAGTCCAGTTTCCCAGTTTGGGAATAGCACAGCTTCTTCGTCGTTCCAATCAAACCAGGATGAATCACTTTGTAGAAGCTTGATTTGGATACATAAAGTGGTGGAGAATGACCAGGAAGTTGAATAAATCTCATAGGAGTTGGAGAAGAAGTTATCCACTTTCAAATCAGGTGATTCCAGTTTCCCAGTTTGGGAATAGCACAGCTTCTTCGTCGTTCCAATCAAACCAGGATGAATCACTTTGTGAGAAGCTTGATTTGGATACATAAAGTGGTGGAGAATCACCAGGAAGTTGAATAAATCTCATAGGAGTTGGGATGAAGAAGTTATCCCACTTTCAAATCAGGTGATTCCAGTTTCCCAGTTTGGGAATAGCACAGCTTCTTCGTCGTTCCAATCAAACCAGGATGAATCACTTTGTGAGAAGCTTGATTTGGATACATAAAGTGGTGGAGAATCACCAGGAAGTTGAATAAATCTCATAGGAGTTGGAATGAAGAAGTTATCCCACTTTCAAATCAGGTGATTCCAGTTTCCCAGTTTGGGAATAGCACAGCTTCTTCGTCGTTCCAATCAAACCAGGATGAATCACTTTGTAAGAAGCTTGATTTGGATACATAAAGTGGTGGAGAATCACCAGGAAGTTGAATAAATCTCATAGGAGTTGGGATGAAGAAGTTATCCCACTTTCAAATCAGGTGATTCCAGTTTCCCAGTTTGGGAATAGCACAGCTTCTTCGTCGTTCCAATCAAACCAGGATGAATCACTTTGTGAGAAGCTTGATTTGGATACATAAAGTGGTGGAGAATCACCAGGAAGTTGAATAAATCTCATAGGAGTTGGGATGAAGAAGTTATCCCACTTTCAAATCAGGTGATTCCAGTTTCCCAGTTTGGGAATAGCACAGCTTCTTCGTCGTTCCAATCAAACCAGGATGAATCACTTTGTAAGAAGCTTGATTTGGATACATAAAGTGGTGGAGAATCACCAGGAAGTTGAATAAATCTCATAGGAGTTGGGATGAAGAAGTTATCCCACTTTCAAATCAGGTGATTCCAGTTTCCCAGTTTGGGAATAGCACAGCTTCTTGTCGTTCCAATCAAACCAGGATGAATCACTTTGTGAGAAGCTTGATTTGGATACATAAAGTGGTGGAGAATCACCAGGAAGTTGAATAAATCTCATAGGAGTTGGGATGAAGAAGTTATCCCACTTTCAAATCAGGTGATTCCAGTTTCCCAGTTTGGGAATAGCACAGCTTCTTCGTCGTTCCAATCAAACCAGGATGAATCACTTTGTGAGAAGCTTGATTTGGATACATAAAGTGGTGGAGAATCACCAGGAAGTTGAATAAATCTCATAGGAGTTGGGATGAAGAAGTTATCCCACTTTCAAATCAGGTGATTCCAGTTTCCCAGTTTGGGAATAGCACAGCTTCATCGTCGTTCCAATCAAACCAGGATGAATCACTTTGTGAGAAGCTTGATTTGGATACATAAAGTGGTGGAGAATCACCAGGAAGTTGAATAAATCTCATAGGAGTTGGGATGAAGAAGTTATCCCACTTTCAAATCAGGTGATTCCAGTTTCCCAGTTTGGGAATAGCACAGCTTCTTCGTCGTTCCAATCAAACCAGGATGAATCACTTTGTGAGAAGCTTGATTTGGATACATAAAGTGGTGGAGAATCACCAGGAAGTTGAATAAATCTCATAGGAGTTGGGATGAAGAAGTTATCCCACTTTCAAATCAGGTGATTCCAGTTTCCCAGTTTGGGAATAGCACAGCTTCTTCGTCGTTCCAATCAAACCAGGATGAATCACTTTGTGAGAAGCTTGATTTGGATACATAAAGTGGTGGAGAATCACCAGGAAGTTGAAATAAATCTCATAGGAGTTGGGATGAAGAAGTTATCCCACTTTCAAATCAGGTGATTCCAGTTTCCCAGTTTGGGAATAGCACAGCTTCTTCGTCGTTCCAATCAAACCAGGATGAATCACTTTGTGAGAAGCTTGATTTGGATACATAAAGTGGTGGAGAATCACCAGGAAGTTGAATAAATCTCATAGGAGTTGGGATGAAGAAGTTATCCCACTTTCAAATCAGGTGATTCCAGTTTCCCAGTTTGGGAATAGCACAGCTTCTTCGTCGTTCCAATCAAACCAGGATGAATCACTTTGTGAGAAGCTTGATTTGGATACATAAAGTGGTGGAGAATCACCAGGAAGTTGAATAAATCTCATAGGAGTTGGGATGAAGAAGTTATCCCACTTTCAAATCAGGTGATTCCAGTTTCCCAGTTTGGGAATAGCACAGCTTCTTCGTCGTTCCAATCAAACCAGGATGAATCACTTTGTGAGAAGCTTGATTTGGATACATAAAGTGGTGGAGAATCACCAGGAAGTTGAATAAATCTCATAGGAGTTGGGATGAAGAAGTTATCCCACTTTCAAATCAGGTGATTCCAGTTTCCCAGTTTGGGAATAGCACAGCTTCTTCGTCGTTCCAATCAAACCAGGATGAATCACTTTGTGAGAAGCTTGATTTGGATACATAAAGTGGTGGAGAATCACCAGGAAGTTGAATAAATCTCATAGGAGTTGGGATGAAGAAGTTATCCCACTTTCAAATCAGGTGATTCCAGTTTCCCAGTTTGGGAATAGCACAGCTTCTTCGTCGTTCCAATCAAACCAGGATGAATCACTTTGTGAGAAGCTTGATTTGGATACATAAAGTGGTGGAGAATCACCAGGAAGTTGAATAAATCTCATAGGAGTTGGGATGAAGAAGTTATCCCACTTTCAAATCAGGTGATTCCAGTTTCCCAGTTTGGGAATAGCACAGCTTCTTCGTCGTTCCAATCAAACCAGGATGAATCACTTTGTAAGAAGCTTGATTTGGATACATAAAGTGGTGGAGAATCACCAGGAAGTTGAATAAATCTCATAGGAGTTGGGATGAAGAAGTTATCCCACTTTCAAATCAGGTGATTCCAGTTTCCCAGTTTGGGAATAGCACAGCTTCTTCGTCGTTCCAATCAAACCAGGATGAATCACTTTGTGAGAAGCTTGATTTGGATACATAAAGTGGTGGAGAATCACCAGGAAGTTGAATAAATCTCATAGGAGTTGGGATGAAGAAGTTATCCCACTTTCAAATCAGGTGATTCCAGTTTCCCAGTTTGGGAATAGCACAGCTTCTTCGTCGTTCCAATCAAACCAGGATGAATCACTTTGTGAGAAGCTTGATTTGGATACATAAAGTGGTGGAGAATCACCAGGAAGTTGAATAAATCTCATAGGAGTTGGGATGAAGAAGTTATCCCACTTTCAAATCAGGTGATTCCAGTTTCCCAGTTTGGGAATAGCACAGCTTCTTCGTCGTTCCAATCAAACCAGGATGAATCACTTTGTGAGAAGCTTGATTTGGATACATAAAGTGGTGGAGAATCACCAGGAAGTTGAATAAATCTCATAGGAGTTGGGATGAAGAAGTTATCCCACTTTCAAATCAGGTGATTCCAGTTTCCCAGTTTGGGAATAGCACAGCTTCTTCGTCGTTCCAATCAAACCAGGATGAATCACTTTGTGAGAAGCTTGATTTGGATACATAAAGTGGTGGAGAATCACCAGGAAGTTGAATAAATCTCATAGGAGTTGGGATGAAGAAGTTATCCCACTTTCAAATCAGGTGATTCCAGTTTCCCAGTTTGGGAATAGCACAGCTTCTTCGTCGTTCCAATCAAACCAGGATGAATCACTTTGTAAGAAGCTTGATTTGGATACATAAAGTGGTGGAGAATCACCAGGAAGTTGAATAAATCTCATAGGAGTTGGGATGAAGAAGTTATCCCACTTTCAAATCAGGTGATTCCAGTTTCCCAGTTTGGGAATAGCACAGCTTCTTCGTCGTTCCAATCAAACCAGGATGAATCACTTTGTGAGAAGCTTGATTTGGATACATAAAGTGGTGGAGAATCACCAGGAAGTTGAATAAATCTCATAGGAGTTTGGGATGAAGAAGTTATCCCACTTTCAAATCAGGTGATTCCAGTTTCCCAGTTTGGGAATAGCACAGCTTCTTCGTCGTTCCAATCAAACCAGGATGAATCACTTTGTGAGAAGCTTGATTTGGATACATAAAGTGGTGGAGAATCACCAGGAAGTTGAATAAATCTCATAGGAGTTGGGATGAAGAAGTTATCCCACTTTCAAATCAGGTGATTCCAGTTTCCCAGTTTGGGAATAGCACAGCTTCTTCGTCGTTCCAATCAAACCAGGATGAATCACTTTGTGAGAAGCTTGATTTGGATACATAAAGTGGTGGAGAATCACCAGGAAGTTGAATAAATCTCATAGGAGTTGGGATGAAGAAGTTATCCCACTTTCAAATCAGGTGATTCCAGTTTCCCAGTTTGGGAATAGCACAGCTTCTTCGTCGTTCCAATCAAACCAGGATGAATCACTTTGTGAGAAGCTTGATTTGGATACATAAAGTGGTGGAGAATCACCAGGAAGTTGAATAAATCTCATAGGAGTTGGGATGAAGAAGTTATCCCACTTTCAAATCAGGTGATTCCAGTTTCCCAGTTTGGGAATAGCACAGCTTCTTCGTCGTTCCAATCAAACCAGGATGAATCACTTTGTGAGAAGCTTGATTTGGATACATAAAGTGGTGGAGAATCACCAGGAAGTTGAATAAATCTCATAGGAGTTGGATGAAGAAGTTATCCCACTTTCAAATCAGGTGATTCCAGTTTCCCAGTTTGGGAATAGCACAGCTTCTTCGTCGTTCCAATCAAACCAGGATGAATCACTTTGTGAGAAGCTTGATTTGGATACATAAAGTGGTGGAGAATCACCAGGAAGTTGAATAAATCTCATAGGAGTTGGGATGAAGAAGTTATCCCACTTTCAAATCAGGTGATTCCAGTTTCCCAGTTTGGGAATAGCACAGCTTCTTCGTCGTTCCAATCAAACCAGGATGAATCACTTTGTGAGAAGCTTGATTTGGATACATAAAGTGGTGGAGAATCACCAGGAAGTTGAATAAATCTCATAGGAGTTGGGATGAAGAAGTTATCCCACTTTCAAATCAGGTGATTCCAGTTTCCCAGTTTGGGAATAGCACAGCTTCTCGTCGTTCCAATCAAACCAGGATGAATCACTTTGTAAGAAGCTTGATTTGGATACATAAAGTGGTGGAGAATCACCAGGAAGTTGAATAAATCTCATAGGAGTTGGATGAAGAAGTTATCCCACTTTCAAATCAGGTGATTCCAGTTTCCCAGTTTGGGAATAGCACAGCTTCTTCGTCGTTCCAATCAAACCAGGATGAATCACTTTGTGAGAAGCTTGATTTGGATACATAAAGTGGTGGAGAATCACCAGGAAGTTGAATAAATCTCATAGGAGTTGGGATGAAGAAGTTATCCCACTTTCAAATCAGGTGATTCCAGTTTCCCAGTTTGGGAATAGCACAGCTTCTTCGTCGTTCCAATCAAACCAGGATGAATCACTTTGTGAGAAGCTTGATTTGGATACATAAAGTGGTGGAGAATCACCAGGAAGTTGAATAAATCTCATAGGAGTTGGGATGAAGAAGTTATCCCACTTTCAAATCAGGTGATTCCAGTTTCCCAGTTTGGGAATAGGACAGCTTCTTGTCGTTCCAATCAAACCAGGATGAATCACTTTGTGAGAAGCTTGATTTGGATACATAAAGTGGTGGAGAATCACCAGGAAGTTGAATAAATCTCATAGGAGTTGGGATGAAGAAGTTATCCCACTTTCAAATCAGGTGATTCCAGTTTCCCAGTTGGGAATAGCACAGCTTCTTCGTCGTTCCAATCAAACCAGGATGAATCACTTGTAGAAATGATTGGATTAAGTGGAGAATCAAGAGGAGGGTTAATAAATCATAGGAGAAAGGATAGGAAGTTTCCCACTTTGAGATCAGCCAGTCCGTACAAGGCCGTACATGGCCGTACAGTCCGTACAAGATAGGATGACCAAAGCTCAACCAACCTTACCATAAAGTTATCCGAGTTACTTAGTGAAAGAGGAGAAGTTACCTTAGCCTTGTGGGATGGATCAGACGTTGAAAGGATATAGGGAGTTTGGACAGGCTGCACAGTGGAAAAGCAAAAGCAACAAGGCATGAGCCAGCTTAGGAAGCTCACAGCGCAGCTCACATCATTGGATGGTTTTGAAATGGTCATTGACTCCACATGCTTACCTTATCCTTTGTTTACGAAAACCCTACTTATGTCTTCATATAAATATGTAACCTCACTCATTAATAAGATTAAGCAATTCATTTGAGTCTTTCTCTTAGTCTTTAGTCTCCATGATCTCTTAGTAATCTCTTAAACTCTTTCTAGACTCTTATCTTCTCCAAATCCATTCTAATCTTTCCTAAATACTCAGATTACTCTAAACATTACTAAAAATCATATGGTATCAGAGCCAGGTGTTGAGATGAGCTGAGGAATATGAGGAGAGTTGTTCAGGGTTGAAGAGGTTGTGATGTGGAGAAGAGGAGAAGGATTGGCCTTAGGGAGAACCGTCCGTACCGGTCCGTACAGGTCCGTACCATGGCCGTACGGCCGTACAGACGGTATCGACCAAGCGGTAAAGAAATGTTACCGCGAGAAGAAGTTCACGGTCTGATCATGTTTTGCCTTGACCAAAGAAGGCATATGACCGTTTATGGATAGAGGAAGAGCGTCTCTACAGGCTGGCACAGGCTGGAAGGATAAGGTTCACTTTTAGCATAGTGACCACGCGTGTGGAGAGGCTCATTGGTGCGGTTCAAATTAAAGGCTTCCTTAGACTTGACCTCACATGCTTAGTCTCTTCTTAAACCCTAGTATCACCTCCTATATATTGTAAACACTCTCTCATTAATAAAAGGATGCGAGTTATGTTACTCTCTCTCTAGTCTCTCTCTTGTTCATCATGGATCATACTTAATCTCCCCATTTCTCTCACAATCTCTTCTAAACCTCTCTTAATCTCTTACCAAATCTCTCTTAATCTCTCAATACCTATTCTACTCTCTAATCTCATATGGTATCAGAGCCAGGTTGGCTTTGGTATTGAGAGATCCTTGTTCCTTTCTTTACATTTGCGAGTTTGTTCTTGTGTGTTAAAGAAGAGGAGATGGAGACGACCAACTTTAGCAAACTGGTGACGGTTCCGGTTGCACTGAAGGGAGGCTCGAACTACTTGATGTGGTCCCAGTTGGTGAGGACTACCATTGGAAGGCTAGGGTTGTGGAACCACATCACAGATGATGGTCCGGAGCCAGTGGCCAAAGAAGATGAAGAAGAAGGCGACGGGAAGACTCTTGCGGTAGCTGAAGCAAAGAGATGGGTCCAAGAGGATTTGATGGTGCTGTCTGTGCTCCATGCCTCCCTGGAGCTCCCCATACTTGAAGCTTACGTGCACTTTGAGACTCCTAAGCGCCTTTGGGACATGCTCCATAAGAGGTATGGAAACAAGTCCAACATAAGCCGGGTGTTTGATCTGAAGCAAACCATCAGTGTCTTGAGGCAAGATGGAGAAGATCTCACCAAGCACATGGGGAAGTTTGGAGCTTTGTGGTCCGAACTTGAGAGTCTTAGACCCAACACAACTGATGAGGAATCGCTCATTGAGAGGAGAGAGCAAGATCAGGTGTTTGGGCTATTGATGACTCTAGATGAAAGCTACCAGGATGTGATCAAGCATATCCTGAGATCACCTACTCTCCCATCCATGGAGGAGGTATGCGCTCAACTTCAGAAGGAGGAAGGCTCTCTTGGGTTGTTTGGAGGCAAGAAGGGAATGTCCACGGCTCATAAAGCAGAAGAGGCGCAAGCAAACAAGGCAGCGTACCGTGGAGATGGAAGGAAGTATGAGAAGTATGAGGGAAGCTGTGAGCATTGCAAGCGGCAGGGGCATAAGAAGAGTCAGTGCTGGATCCTACATCCACACCTCAGGCCTAGCAAGTTCAACAAGGATAGAGAAGCTAAGGCTCACCTTTCTGCTGAAGCAAGTGGTGCCGGCTCATCAGGGGCTAGTCCAAATGTCAAGGCGGGTGAAAGTGAAGGCAGAGCTCTAACTTCTCAGGAGGTGATCACCAAGGCTGACTTTGAGGCTTTCATCCGAGCCCTCAAGGAGTCTGGTAAAATGCTAGGCAACACTCTTGGATACTCATACTCTGCTCATACATTACCTAGTATCTCTGATAAACTGTTAGACATTTTTAAAATCTCATGTACTGCCACTGCTCATACTAGCATAACTGATAGATTGTTAGGAGTAGTTAAGAGCCTGAAAGCTGAAAATGAAACATCTAGAACCAAGACTGCTAGGAGCTTGCATAAACCATTGATAATTGACTCTGGTGCATCTCATCACATGATTAGTGATAACAATCTGATAAAAGACATAGAACCTGCCCTTGGACATGTTATGATTGCAAATGGAGATAGAATTCCCATTAGGGGCATTGGTAAACTGAACTTGTTTAATAAGGATTCAAAAGCTTTTTACATGCCTGAGTTCACCTCTAATCTTTTATCAGTTAAGAAATGCACTACTGATCTTCAATGCAATGTTATTTTCAGTCCTAATGATGTTAAGTTTCAGGATATTAAGAGCAGTAAGTTGATTGGGCAAGGAGCAACCAAGGGGGATCTTTACATGATTGAAGACCTTGCACCTATTTCTAGTTCTTGTTTCTCGTTTAGTTCTGTTTCTTCCTTAAGTACTGATGCTCTGTGGCATGCTAGGCTAGGACATCCACATGTTAGGGCCTTAAGCATTATGTTACCAGGTGTCATGTTTAAAAATAATGATTGTGAGGCATGTATTTTGGGCAAACATTGTAAGACTGTTTTTCAGAGATCATCTACTCTTTATGCAAACTGCTTTGATTTAATTCACTCTGATGTTTGGACGGCACCTTGCTTATCTAGGGATGATTACAAGTATTATGTCACATTCATTGATGAAAAATCCAAATACACCTGGTTAACATTGATTAAAACTAAAGATAGGGTCCTTGATGCATTTAAAAATTTTCAAGCCTATGTGACTAACCAATATCATGCCAAGATTAAGATTTTCAGGTCTGATAATGGTGGGGAGTATACTGGGCATGCATTTCGTGATCACCTTGCTCAACATGGGATTCTTCACCAGACTAGCTGCCCATACACTCCACAGCAGAATGGAGTTGCGGAAAGGAAGAACAGACATCTCATGGAGGTGTCCCGGTCCATGATGTTCCACAAAGGGGTTCCCAAGAGGTATTGGAGTGATGCTGTGATGACTGCGTGCTACCTGATCAACAGGATACCAACCAGGATCTTGGCAGATCAATCTCCATTTGAGGTACTCAACAAGAGCAGGCCAGTCTTGGATCACCTGAGGACCTTTGGATGCGTGTGTTATGTTCTTGTACCAGGCGAGCAGAGAAACAAACTAGAAGCAAAGAGCACCAAGGCTATGATGATTGGGTATTCCACTTCACAGAAGGGATACAAATGCTATGATCCTACAGCTAGGAGAGTCCTAGTGTCAAGGGATGTCAGATTCATGGAAGACAAAGGATACTATGATGAGCAGACATGGGAAGACTTGGAGGATCTCTCCCAGCCATCAGAAAGAGCTGCTTGCTTGAGAAACATCCTAGAGGGGCTCGGAATTGGAGTGTCCCAGGATCAGAGTAGGCGTCCAGAACCTACTCCAGCTGCAGCAGAAGAACCATCCCACTTTGCACATGAGGGGGGAAGTGAATCAGTATCTGAACTAGAGGACCAAGGCTTAGAAGAGGCCGGTGAGCTAGGAAACAGAGGAACTGATTCTCCTGTCCAAAGTGGAGAAGGATCAGCAAGGGGAGAACTGAATGAAGAAGATCAGAGACAAGGAGAGGCTAGAGCTGAAGCTGAAGAACAGACTGAAGCAGTGACTCCACAAGTAGAAGAAGAACAAGAGATGGCACAAGAAGGGCCAGTGTTGAGAAGGAGTACAAGGCTGAGGAAGGATCCTTCCAGTTGGGTAAACACGAGAGTGTACTACAATGCCCAAGCTGTGAAGCATCCTACTCAGGCTGTGTGTTCCTTTGCTCAATATCCAGAAGCACATTGTGCATTTATGGTAAACTTAGATAAGAATCACATTCCAAGAAGCTATGAAGAGGCAATGGAAGATAAGGAATGGAAGGAATCAGTAGGAGCTGAGGCAGGAGCTATGATAAAGAATGACACATGGTATGAGAGTGAACTACCAAAAGGGAAGAAGGCTGTGTCTAGTAGATGGATCTTTACAGTCAAGTACAAGGCTGATGGGTCGATTGAGAGGAAGAAGACTAGACTGGTAGCAAGAGGGTTCACTCAGACTTATGGAGAAGACTACATTGATACATTTGCTCCAGTTGCAAAGCTACACACCATTCGAATAGTCCTATCAGTGGCTACTAACCTTGGGTGGGATCTTTGGCAGATGGATGTTAAGAATGCATTTCTCCAAGGAGAGTTAGAAGATGAAGTTTACATGCTACCACCTCCGGGCCTAGAAGGGATGGTGAAACCAGGGAATGTGCTGAGACTGAAGAAGGCCATCTATGGGTTGAAGCAATCACCAAGGGCATGGTATCACAAGCTGAGCACAACTCTAAATGGAAGAGGTTTCAGGAAATCAGAGCTTGATCACACTCTCTTCACTCTTACGACACCTGCTGGCATTGTTGTGCTTCTTGTATATGTGGATGACATAGTTATCACAGGCAGTGATAAGGTTGAAATCAAGGAGACCAAGGAGTTTCTGAAATCTGTGTTTGACATCAAAGACTTGGGAGAAATGAAGTACTTCCTTGGAATTGAGCTGTGCAGATCAGAAGAAGGGTTGTTCATCTCACAAAGGAAGTATATCTTGGATCTATTGAAGGAGGCTGGTGCGTATGGTGGAAAGACAGCCAAGATGCCCATGGAGGATGGGTATAAAGCTCCACGTGAGGGGGAGCTAGAAGATAGTAAGCTATTTCATGATCCAAAGCTATACAGGAAGCTTGTGGGGAAGCTGATCTATCTAACCATCACTAGGCCAGACATCTGTTTTGCTGTGAACCAAGTGAGTCAGCATATGCAAGCTCCAAGAGAGCATCACTGGCGCATGGTAGAAAGAGTTCTCATGTATCTGAATGGAACTCAAGGGCTTGGTATATGGATGGGTTGTAACGGGAGTACTGAAGCAGTGGGATATTGTGATGCAGATTGGGCTGGAGACAGAACAGATAGAAGATCTACAACCGGCTATTGCACATTCATTGGTGGAAACATGGTTACTTGGAAGAGTAAGAAGCAGAAGGTGGTGTCATGCTCAAGTGCCGAGGCTGAGTATAGAGCAATGCTAAAGCTCACAAATGAGTTGGTATGGATTAAAGGAATACTGAAGCACTTGGAGATTGAGCAAGCAACACCAATGACCATGCACTGTGACAATCAAGCAGCCATTCACATAGCCACAAACTCGGTGTTCCATGAAAGAACTAAGCACATTGAAGTGGACTGTCATAAAGTGAGGCAGATGATAGTCTTGGGAGTAATACTGCCGTGCTACACAAGGAGTGAGGATCAGTTGGCAGATGTATTCACTAAGGCGGCTAGGCAAAAGACAATGGAGTCAATTCACATAAGGTTGGGACTCCTTGATCTTTCGCCTAAGGGCTGATCTATACACTCTCCTGATCATGAGGTCCTTACTCTTTTTCCCTCATCAGAGTTTTGTCCCAATGGGTTTTCTTTGATGAGGTTTTTAATGAGGAGGAGCTCATGATCCTTCCAAGCTTGACTTGTTCCACATGGTCAAGCTTGAGGGGGAGTGTTGAGATGAGCTGAGGAATATGAGGAGAGTTGTTCAGGGTTGAAGAGGTTGTGATGTGGAGAAGAGGAGAAGGATTGGCCTTAGGGAGAACCGTCCGTACCGGTCCGTACAGGTCCGTACCATGGCCGTACGGCCGTACAGACGGTATCGACCAAGCGGTAAAGAAATGTTACCGCGAGAAGAAGTTCACGGTCTGATCATGTTTTGCCTTGACCAAAGAAGGCATATGACCGTTTATGGATAGAGGAAGAGCGTCTCTACAGGCTGGCACAGGCTGGAAGGATAAGGTTCACTTTTAGCATAGTGACCACGCGTGTGGAGAGGCTCATTGGTCCGGTTCAAATTAAAGGCTTCCTTAGACTTGACCTCACATGCTTAGTCTCTTCTTAAACCCTAGTATCACCTCCTATATATTGTAAACACTCTCTCATTAATTAAAAGGATGCGAGTTATGTTACTCTCTCTCTAGTCTCTCTCTCTTGTTCATCATGGATCATACTTAATCTCCACATTTCTCTCACAATCTCTTCTAAACCTCTCTTAATCTCTTACCAAATCTCTCTTAATCTCTCAATACCTATTCTACTCTCTAATCTCATACCAGGTTCGTGAGAACCTGAGTTCGTGGTTGACTCTTTGAGGTTTCAAGATAGAACCTTTAAAGAGTTTGGTTGGGGTTCTTGTGTTCTTGGGAGGTTCTGGGTATTGTCCGAGTTCAAAGACGAGCTTTTTAGTGTGTTGTTGAAGCTGTGAGGTTGAAGACCGAGGCAGTGTGTGTTCTTACAAGTCTTCTAACTCAAGATCCAGTTTGTGAAGTCTAGAGAAGCCTTAGTTCATCATGGAGAGTGGTATGAACATGAACATGAAGGTAGCGGTTTGCTTCAAGGGAACCAACTACTTGGTGTGGTCTCGGATGGTGAGAACCACGGTGGGAAGCAAAGGGCTTTGGAAGCACATCACGCCAGGAGAAGCTCCAAAGCTCATCACCCAAGGAGAAACTGAAGGAGAAGCCGCAAGCAAAGCGGAAGAGAAGTGGCATCAGGAGGACATGTTGGTGATGTCAGTGCTGCATGCTTCACTTGAGCCGGCGATTCTAGATGCATACAGCTACTGTGAATCTGCTAAAGAGCTGTGGGATACTTTGAAGAAGGTGTATGGGAATACATCAAACCTGAGCCGTGTGTTTGAGGTGAAGCAGGCTATAAACAACTTGGTACAAGAGGATATGGAGTTCACCAAGCATCTAGGGAGGTTCAGAACACTCTGGTCCGAGCTGGAGATGTTAAGGCCAAGCACTACAGACGCAGAAGAGCTCAACAAAAGGAGAGAGCAAGACAAGGTCTTTGGGCTACTCCTCACCATGAATCCGGCTTACAATGGCTCATCCAACACTTGCTTAGAGAGGACACACTACCTGATCTTGAAGAAGTGTGTGCAAGGATTCAGAAGGAACAAGGCTCCATTGGGTTGTTTGGGAAGAAAGGAGAGCTATCTCTTGTGAATCAAGCAACTCAAGAGGAAGGAGGGGAAGCTCCACAAGCACACAAGGCTGCGCATGGGAAGTATGATGAGAGGAGGTTCAATGGGAACTGTGATCACTGCAAGAAGCATGGCCACAAGAAGAGCCAATGCTGGATACTCCATCCCCATCTCAAGCCGGCAAAGTTTATGAAGGACAGAGAGGCAAGGGCTAATGTCTCAGATGGAGCAAGCGCAAGTGGAGCAGGTACCAGCAAAGGGAAGGAGATAGATGGGCGTGAAGCAGGTGATGGGAAGTCTCTTGTAGCCTACACTGGAGCCCCAAGCAACCGTGGGAACCATGATCAAGAGTATCTGAGGAAATCCGACCTGGATGTTCTCATTAAGCTCTTCAAGGAGAATGGTAACACTTTGGGTATTCCTTTGGTGCTAGGGCTATAGAGAATGATGAGAATCTAACTAGAACTGATAGGATGCATGAAAGTGTGATAGATATGATAAACCAATCTAGAACGGCTAGTTTTGCTAGAAATGATCATGCATTCAAACCATCTAGTATCCTTGCTCATATTGCTAGTTCACATACCATTAAGCCATTAGTAGTTGATTCTGGTGCATCTCATCATATGATAAGTGACACTAGTTTGATTAAAAACATTGTACCAATGAATGGTAATGTGATGATAGCTAATGGAGATAAGATACCTATTAGAGGAATAGGAAGTCTTAAACTGTTTGATAAGGAAACTAAAGCCTTTTATATGCCTGAATTTACTTCAAACTTGTTATCTGTTAAGAAATGTGCTACTGATTTGCAATGCAATGTCATATTCAGTCCTAATGATGTGAAGTTTCAGGATATTAAAAGCAGCAAGATGATTGGAAAGGGAGTGACTAAAGGAGAATTGTATTTACTTGAAGATCTTGCTCCTGTTTCTAGTTATAGCTGCTCGTTTACTTCTGTTTCTGGTTCTAGTTTAAGTAAAAATGCATTGTGGCATGCTAGATTAGGACACCCTCATAATAAGGCTTTAAAACTGATGTTGCCAGGTGTTTCCTTTGAGAATAATGAGTGTGAAGCTTGCATTTTAGGCAAGCATTATAAGACTGTCTTTACTAAATCTACTACTGTTTATGAGAAGTGTTTTGATTTGATTCATTCTGATGTTTGGACTGCTCCTTGCTTATCTAGAGACAATCAAAAGTATTATGTAACTTTCATTGATGAAAAATCCAAATACACCTGGTTAACTTTAATTCCAACCAAAGATAGGGTACTTGATGCATTTAAGAACTTTCAATCCTATGTGACTAACCATTATAATGCCAAGATAAAGATTTTCAGGTCAGATAATGGAGGAGAGTACACGGGACAAGCATTCAAGCTCCACCTATCTCAGCATGGAATTCTACATCAGACAAGCTGTCCCTATACTCCACAACAGAATGGTGTGGCTGAGAGAAAGAATAGGCATCTGATGGAAGTGGCCAGGTCCATGATGTTTCAATCCAATGTCCCTAAGAAGTTCTGGAGTGATGCGGTCACTACAGCTTGTTATCTCATCAACAGAACACCAACTCTGATTCTGCAAGGGTTATCACCATTTGAGGTATTGAACCAGTACAAGCCCTCATTGGAACATATGAAGATCTTTGGGTGTTTGTGTTTTGTGATGGTACCGGGAGAATTAAGAAACAAGCTTGAAGCTAGGAGCTCCAAGGCAATGTTTATTGGATACTCATCAAGTCAGAAAGGATACAAGTGCTATGATCCTAACACAAGGAGAGTGTTAGTATCTAGAGAAGTGAAGTTTGTGGAAGAAAAAGGATATTATGAGGAGCAGATTCAAGAAGATTTGAAAGATCTCACTTCGGATAGAGCTGCAACCTTGAGGATAATACTAGAAGGACTTGGAATCAAGATGGATCAAGAACAGCAAGAAGTAGAGGCACTACACCAATACCGGATCATCAGACGTCCAATCTTGAGCATGAGGGGGGGAATGGAACAGAAACTCAAACTCAAAGTCATGAAGAGAGTTCTGATTCTCATGATCAAGCTGTGGAGTCAAATGATCAACAAGAAGGAGCTGAATCAAGTCAGCTAAGGGATGAAGGAGCTGAAGCAAGTCAGCCAAGAGAAGAAACATCTGAAACTAGTACACAAGAAGAAGTACAAGACATGGAGTTGCCGGCGCAAGAAGGGCCAGTGTTGAGAAGGAGTACAAGGCTGAGAAAGGATCCTTCCAGTTGGGTAAACACAAGAGTGTACTACAATGCCCAAGCTGTGAAGCATCCTACTCAGGCCGTGTGTTCTTTTGGATCTTCACAATTAAATACAAGGCTGATGGGCAGATTGAGAGGAAGAAGACTAGATTAGTAGCAAGAGGGTTCACTCAGACATATGGAGAGGATTACATTGAGACATTTGCACCAGTAGCCAAGTTACATACCATTAGAATTGTACTAAGCTTGGCGGTTAACCTTGGATGGGGATTGTGGCAAATGGATGTGAAGAATGCATTCTTACAAGGAGAACTTGAGGATGAAGTCTACATGTATCCTCCACCAGGTCTTGAACATCTAGTGAAGAGAGGGAATGTACTGAGGCTGAAGAAGGCTATCTATGGTTGAAGCAATCACCAAGAGCTTGGTACAACAAGTTGAGCACAACTCTGAACGGCCGAGGTTTAAGAAGTCAGAACTGGACCACACTCTCTTTACCTCACTACTCCCTCAGGTATGGTTGCTCTCCTTGTGTATGTGGATGATATCATTATCACAGGGAGTGATAAGGAAGGTATCAAAGCAACCAAGGAGTTTCTAAAGTCTATGTTTGAAATAAAAGACTTGGGAGAAATGAAATACTTTCTTGGAATTGAGATTTGTAGATCCAAGGAAGGTTTGTTCATGTCCCAAAGGAAGTATACACTTGATCTTTTGAAAGGTGCAGGTGCTTATGGAGGCAAGACAGCAAGGATGCCAATGGAGGATGGCTACAAAGTACCAAGAGAGGGGGAGATTGAAGACAGCAAGCCATTTCATGATCCTAAACTCTATAGAAAACTTGTTGGCAAATTGATTTATCTTACCATCACAAGACCTGATATATGCTTTGCTGTGAATCAGGTGAGTCAACACATGCAGCTTCCCAAGGAACATCATTGGCGTATGGTGGAGAGGCTGCTGATGTATCTAAATGGCTCGCCGGATCAAGAGTATGGATGGGGTGCAATGGAAGCACAGAAGTGGTGGGCTATTGTGATGCTGATTGGGCAGGTGATAGAGCTGACAGGAGATCAACAACCGGCTATTGCACATTCATTGGAGGCAACTTGGTGACTTGGAAGAGCAAGAAGCAGAAGGTGGTGTCATGTTCAAGTGCTGAAGCTGAGTATAGAGCCATGCTGAAGCTTACAAACGAGTTGGTGTGGATCAAGGCATCTTGAAGCACTTGGAGATTGAACAAGCCACTCCAATGACAATGCATTGTGACAATCAAGCTGCCATTCACATTGCATCCAACTCGGTGTTCCATGAGAGAACCAAGCACATTGAGGTTGATTGCCACAAGGTGAGGCAGATGATTGTGCTTGGAGTGATCTTGCCTTGCTACAAGAGTGAAGATCAGTGGCTGATGTGTTCACCAAGGCTGCGAGACAAAAGACAATGGAGTCCATTCACATCAGATTGGGACTCATAGATCTTGGGAAGAGAAGGAGCTGATCCCCTTAGCTGTGAGATCTTTACTCTTTTTCCCTCATTAAGGTTTTGTCCCAATGGGTTTTCCTTAGTGAGTTTTTAATGAGGAAGATCTCATGGCTGTCCAAGCTTAGACTTTCACAAAGCTAAGCTTGAGGGGGAGTGTTGAGATGAGGAGTGTTAAGAGTGAAGAATGAAGATGAGGGTTAAGTAGAATGAAGAGGAGAAAGGATAGGAAGGTTTGGGAGCTTTGAGATCAGCCAGTCCGTACAAGGCCGTACATGGCCGTACAGTCCGTACAAGATAGGATCGACCAAAGCTCAACCAAACCTTACCATAAGTTATCCGAGTTACTTAAGTGAAAGAGGAAGTTACCTTAGCCTTTTGGGATGGATCAGACCGTTGAAAGGATAAGGGAGTCTTGGACAGGCTGGCACAGCTGGAAAAGCAAAGCAAAGGCATGAGCCAGCTAAGGAAGGCTCACACGCGCAGCTCACATCATTGGATGGTTTGAATGGTCATTGACTCCACATGCTTACCTTATCCTCTTGTTTACGAAAACCCTACTTATGTCTTCATATAAATATGTAACCTCACTCATTAATAAGATTAAGCAATTCATTTGAGTCTTTCTCTTAGTCTTTAGTCTCCATGATCTCTTAGTAATCTCTTAAACTCTTCTAGACTCTTATCTTCTCCAAATCCTTCTAATCTTTCCTAAATACTCAGATTACTCTAAACATTACTAAAAATCATATCACTTTGTGAGAAGCTTGATTTGGATACATAAAGTGGTGGAGAATCACCAGGAAATAGAATAAATCTCAGAGGAGTTGGGATGAAGAAGTTATCCCACTTTCAAATCAGGTGATTCCAGTTTCCCAGTTTGGGAATAGCACAGCTTCTTCGTCGTTCCAATCAAACCAGGATGAATCACTTTGTAAGAAGCTTGATTTGGATACATAAAGTGGTGGAGAATCACCAGGAAGTTGAATAAATCTCATAGGAGTTGGATGAAGAAGTTATCCCACTTTCAAATCAGGTGATTCCAGTTTCCCAGTTTGGGAATAGCACAGCTTCTTCGTCGTTCCAATCAAACCAGGATGAATCACTTTGTGAGAAGCTTGATTTGGATACATAAAGTGGTGGAGAATCACCAGGAAGTTGAATAAATCTCATAGGAGTTGGGATGAAGAAGTTATCCCACTTTCAAATCAGGTGATTCCAGTTTCCCAGTTTGGGAATAGCACAGCTTCTTCGTCGTTCCAATCAAACCAGGATGAATCACTTTGTGAGAAGCTTGATTTGGATACATAAAGTGGTGGAGAATCACCAGGAAGTTGAATAAATCTCATAGGAGTTGGGATGAAGAAGTTATCCCACTTTCAAATCAGGTGATTCCAGTTTCCCAGTTTGGGAATAGCACAGCTTCTTCGTCGTTCCAATCAAACCAGGATGAATCACTTTGTGAGAAGCTTGATTTGGATACATAAAGTGGTGGAGAATCACCAGGAAGTTGAATAAATCTCATAGGAGTTGGGATGAAGAAGTTATCCCACTTTCAAATCAGGTGATTCCAGTTTCCCAGTTTGGGAATAGCACAGCTTCTTCGTCGTTCCAATCAAACCAGGATGAATCACTTTGTAAGAAGCTTGATTTGGATACATAAAGTGGTGGAGAATCACCAGGAAGTTGAATAAATCTCATAGGAGTTGGATGAAGAAGTTATCCCACTTTCAAATCAGGTGATTCCAGTTTCCCAGTTTGGGAATAGCACAGCTTCTTCGTCGTTCCAATCAAACCAGGATGAATCACTTTGTAAGAAGCTTGATTTGGATACATAAAGTGGTGGAGAATCACCAGGAAGTTGAATAAATCTCATAGGAGTTGGGATGAAGAAGTTATCCCACTTTCAAATCAGGTGATTCCAGTTTCCCAGTTTGGGAATAGCACAGCTTCTTCGTCGTTCCAATCAAACCAGGATGAATCACTTTGTAAGAAGCTTGATTTGGATACATAAAGTGGTGGAGAATCACCAGGAAGTTGAATAAATCTCATAGGAGTTGGGATGAAGAAGTTATCCCACTTTCAAATCAGGTGATTCCAGTTTCCCAGTTTGGGAATAGCACAGCTTCTTCGTCGTTCCAATCAAACCAGGATGAATCACTTTGTAAGAAGCTTGATTTGGATACATAAAGTGGTGGAGAATCACCAGGAAGTTGAATAAATCTCATAGGAGTTGGGATGAAGAAGTTATCCCACTTTCAAATCAGGTGATTCCAGTTTCCCAGTTTGGGAATAGCACAGCTTCTTCGTCGTTCCAATCAAACCAGGATGAATCACTTTGTGAGAAGCTTGATTTGGATACATAAAGTGGTGGAGAATCACCAGGAAGTTGAATAAATCTCATAGGAGTTGGGATGAAGAAGTTATCCCACTTTCAAATCAGGTGATTCCAGTTTCCCAGTTTGGGAATAGCACAGCTTCTTCGTCGTTCCAATCAAACCAGGATGAATCACTTTGTGAGAAGCTTGATTTGGATACATAAAGTGGTGGAGAATCACCAGGAAGTTGAATAAATCTCATAGGAGTTGGGATGAAGAAGTTATCCCACTTTCAAATCAGGTGATTCCAGTTTCCCAGTTTGGGAATAGCACAGCTTCTTCGTCGTTCCAATCAAACCAGGATGAATCACTTTGTGAGAAGCTTGATTTGGATACATAAAGTGGTGGAGAATCACCAGGAAGTTGAATAAATCTCATAGGAGTTGGGATGAAGAAGTTATCCCACTTTCAAATCAGGTGATTCCAGTTTCCCAGTTTGGGAATAGCACAGCTTCTTCGTCGTTCCAATCAAACCAGGATGAATCACTTTGTAAGAAGCTTGATTTGGATACATAAAGTGGTGGAGAATCACCAGGAAGTTGAATAAATCTCATAGGAGTTGGGATGAAGAAGTTATCCCACTTTCAAATCAGGTGATTCCAGTTTCCCAGTTTGGGAATAGCACAGCTTCTTCGTCGTTCCAATCAAACCAGGATGAATCACTTTGTAAGAAGCTTGATTTGGATACATAAAGTGGTGGAGAATCACCAGGAAGTTGAATAAATCTCATAGGAGTTGGGATGAAGAAGTTATCCCACTTTCAAATCAGGTGATTCCAGTTTCCCAGTTTGGGAATAGCACAGCTTCTTCGTCGTTCCAATCAAACCAGGATGAATCACTTTGTGAAGAAGCTTGATTTGGATACATAAAGTGGTGGAGAATCACCAGGAAGTTGAATAAATCTCATAGGAGTTGGGATGAAGAAGTTATCCCACTTTCAAATCAGGTGATTCCAGTTTCCCAGTTTGGGAATAGCACAGCTTCTTCGTCGTTCCAATCAAACCAGGATGAATCACTTTGTGAGAAGCTTGATTTGGATACATAAAGTGGTGGAGAATCACCAGGAAGTTGAATAAATCTCATAGGAGTTGGGATGAAGAAGTTATCCCACTTTCAAATCAGGTGATTCCAGTTTCCCAGTTTGGGAATAGCACAGCTTCTTCGTCGTTCCAATCAAACCAGGATGAATCACTTTGTAAGAAGCTTGATTTGGATACATAAAGTGGTGGAGAATCACCAGGAAGTTGAATAAATCTCATAGGAGTTGGGATGAAGAAGTTATCCCACTTTCAAATCAGGTGATTCCAGTTTCCCAGTTTGGGAATAGCACAGCTTCTTCGTCGTTCCAATCAAACCAGGATGAATCACTTTGTGAGAAGCTTGATTTGGATACATAAAGTGGTGGAGAATCACCAGGAAGTTGAATAAATCTCATAGGAGTTGGGATGAAGAAGTTATCCCACTTTCAAATCAGGTGATTCCAGTTTCCCAGTTTGGGAATAGCACAGCTTCTTCGTCGTTCCAATCAAACCAGGATGAATCACTTTGTAAGAAGCTTGATTTGGATACATAAAGTGGTGGAGAATCACCAGGAAGTTGAATAAATCTCATAGGAGTTGGGATGAAGAAGTTATCCCACTTTCAAATCAGGTGATTCCAGTTTCCCAGTTTGGGAATAGCACAGCTTCTTCGTCGTTCCAATCAAACCAGGATGAATCACTTTGTAAGAAGCTTGATTTGGATACATAAAGTGGTGGAGAATCACCAGGAAGTTGAATAAATCTCATAGGAGTTGGGATGAAGAAGTTATCCCACTTTCAAATCAGGTGATTCCAGTTTCCCAGTTTGGGAATAGCACAGCTTCTTCGTCGTTCCAATCAAACCAGGATGAATCACTTTGTGAGAAGCTTGATTTGGATACATAAAGTGGTGGAGAATCACCAGGAAGTTGAATAAATCTCATAGGAGTTGGGATGAAGAAGTTATCCCACTTTCAAATCAGGTGATTCCAGTTTCCCAGTTTGGGAATAGCACAGCTTCTTCGTCGTTCCAATCAAACCAGGATGAATCACTTTGTGAGAAGCTTGATTTGGATACATAAAGTGGTGGAGAATCACCAGGAAGTTGAATAAATCTCATAGGAGTTGGGATGAAGAAGTTATCCCACTTTCAAATCAGGTGATTCCAGTTTCCCAGTTTGGGAATAGCACAGCTTCTTCGTCGTTCCAATCAAACCAGGATGAATCACTTTGTGAGAAGCTTGATTTGGATACATAAAGTGGTGGAGAATCACCAGGAAGTTGAATAAATCTCATAGGAGTTGGGATGAAGAAGTTATCCCACTTTCAAATCAGGTGATTCCAGTTTCCCAGTTTGGGAATAGCACAGCTTCTTCGTCGTTCCAATCAAACCAGGATGAATCACTTTGTAAGAAGCTTGATTTGGATACATAAAGTGGTGGAGAATCACCAGGAAGTTGAATAAATCTCATAGGAGTTGGGATGAAGAAGTTATCCCACTTTCAAATCAGGTGATTCCAGTTTCCCAGTTTGGGAATAGCACAGCTTCTTCGTCGTTCCAATCAAACCAGGATGAATCACTTTGTGAGAAGCTTGATTTGGATACATAAAGTGGTGGAGAATCACCAGGAAGTTGAATAAATCTCATAGGAGTTGGGATGAAGAAGTTATCCCACTTTCAAATCAGGTGATTCCAGTTTCCCAGTTTGGGAATAGCACAGCTTCTTCGTCGTTCCAATCAAACCAGGATGAATCACTTTGTGAGAAGCTTGATTTGGATACATAAAGTGGTGGAGAATCACCAGGAAGTTGAATAAATCTCATAGGAGTTGGGATGAAGAAGTTATCCCACTTTCAAATCAGGTGATTCCAGTTTCCCAGTTTGGGAATAGCACAGCTTCTTCGTCGTTCCAATCAAACCAGGATGAATCACTTTGTAAGAAGCTTGATTTGGATACATAAAGTGGTGGAGAATCACCAGGAAGTTGAATAAATCTCATAGGAGTTGGGATGAAGAAGTTATCCCACTTTCAAATCAGGTGATTCCAGTTTCCCAGTTTGGGAATAGCACAGCTTCTTCGTCGTTCCAATCAAACCAGGATGAATCACTTTGTAAGAAGCTTGATTTGGATACATAAAGTGGTGGAGAATCACCAGGAAGTTGAATAAATCTCATAGGAGTTGGGATGAAGAAGTTATCCCACTTTCAAATCAGGTGATTCCAGTTTCCCAGTTTGGGAATAGCACAGCTTCTTCGTCGTTCCAATCAAACCAGGATGAATCACTTTGTGAGAAGCTTGATTTGGATACATAAAGTGGTGGAGAATCACCAGGAAGTTGAATAAATCTCATAGGAGTTGGGATGAAGAAGTTATCCCACTTTCAAATCAGGTGATTCCAGTTTCCCAGTTTGGGAATAGCACAGCTTCTTCGTCGTTCCAATCAAACCAGGATGAATCACTTTGTGAGAAGCTTGATTTGGATACATAAAGTGGTGGAGAATCACCAGGAAGTTGAATAAATCTCATAGGAGTTGGGATGAAGAAGTTATCCCACTTTCAAATCAGGTGATTCCAGTTTCCCAGTTTGGGAATAGCACAGCTTCTTCGTCGTTCCAATCAAACCAGGATGAATCACTTTGTAAGAAGCTTGATTTGGATACATAAAGTGGTGGAGAATCACCAGGAAGTTGAATAAATCTCATAGGAGTTGGGATGAAGAAGTTATCCCACTTTCAAATCAGGTGATTCCAGTTTCCCAGTTTGGGAATAGCACAGCTTCTTCGTCGTTCCAATCAAACCAGGATGAATCACTTTGTAAGAAGCTTGATTTGGATACATAAAGTGGTGGAGAATCACCAGGAAGTTGAATAAATCTCATAGGAGTTGGGATGAAGAAGTTATCCCACTTTCAAATCAGGTGATTCCAGTTTCCCAGTTTGGGAATAGCACAGCTTCTTCGTCGTTCCAATCAAACCAGGATGAATCACTTTGTAAGAAGCTTGATTTGGATACATAAAGTGGTGGAGAATCACCAGGAAGTTGAATAAATCTCATAGGAGTTGGGATGAAGAAGTTATCCCACTTTCAAATCAGGTGATTCCAGTTTCCCAGTTTGGGAATAGCACAGCTTCTTCGTCGTTCCAATCAAACCAGGATGAATCACTTTGTAAGAAGCTTGATTTGGATACATAAAGTGGTGGAGAATCACCAGGAAGTTGAATAAATCTCATAGGAGTTGGGATGAAGAAGTTATCCCACTTTCAAATCAGGTGATTCCAGTTTCCCAGTTTGGGAATAGCACAGCTTCTTCGTCGTTCCAATCAAACCAGGATGAATCACTTTGTAAGAAGCTTGATTTGGATACATAAAGTGGTGGAGAATCACCAGGAAGTTGAATAAATCTCATAGGAGTTGGGATGAAGAAGTTATCCCACTTTCAAATCAGGTGATTCCAGTTTCCCAGTTTGGGAATAGCACAGCTTCTTCGTCGTTCCAATCAAACCAGGATGAATCACTTTGTGAGAAGCTTGATTTGGATACATAAAGTGGTGGAGAATCACCAGGAAGTTGAATAAATCTCATAGGAGTTGGGATGAAGAAGTTATCCCACTTTCAAATCAGGTGATTCCAGTTTCCCAGTTTGGGAATAGCACAGCTTCTTCGTCGTTCCAATCAAACCAGGATGAATCACTTTGTGAGAAGCTTGATTTGGATACATAAAGTGGTGGAGAATCACCAGGAAGTTGAATAAATCTCATAGGAGTTGGGATGAAGAAGTTATCCCACTTTCAAATCAGGTGATTCCAGTTTCCCAGTTTGGGAATAGCACAGCTTCTTCGTCGTTCCAATCAAACCAGGATGAATCACTTTGTGAGAAGCTTGATTTGGATACATAAAGTGGTGGAGAATCACCAGGAAGTTGAATAAATCTCATAGGAGTTGGGATGAAGAAGTTATCCCACTTTCAAATCAGGTGATTCCAGTTTCCCAGTTTGGGAATAGCACAGCTTCTTCGTCGTTCCAATCAAACCAGGATGAATCACTTTGTGAGAAGCTTGATTTGGATACATAAAGTGGTGGAGAATCACCAGGAAGTTGAATAAATCTCATAGGAGTTGGGATGAAGAAGTTATCCCACTTTCAAATCAGGTGATTCCAGTTTCCCAGTTTGGGAATAGCACAGCTTCTTCGTCGTTCCAATCAAACCAGGATGAATCACTTTGTAAGAAGCTTGATTTGGATACATAAAGTGGTGGAGAATCACCAGGAAGTTGAATAAATCTCATAGGAGTTGGGATGAAGAAGTTATCCCACTTTCAAATCAGGTGATTCCAGTTTCCCAGTTTGGGAATAGCACAGCTTCTTCGTCGTTCCAATCAAACCAGGATGAATCACTTTGTAAGAAGCTTGATTTGGATACATAAAGTGGTGGAGAATCACCAGGAAGTTGAATAAATCTCATAGGAGTTGGGATGAAGAAGTTATCCCACTTTCAAATCAGGTGATTCCAGTTTCCCAGTTTGGGAATAGCACAGCTTCTTCGTCGTTCCAATCAAACCAGGATGAATCACTTTGTGAGAAGCTTGATTTGGATACATAAAGTGGTGGAGAATCACCAGGAAGTTGAATAAATCTCATAGGAGTTGGGATGAAGAAGTTATCCCACTTTCAAATCAGGTGATTCCAGTTTCCCAGTTTGGGAATAGCACAGCTTCTTCGTCGTTCCAATCAAACCAGGATGAATCACTTTGTGAGAAGCTTGATTTGGATACATAAAGTGGTGGAGAATCACCAGGAAGTTGAATAAATCTCATAGGAGTTGGGATGAAGAAGTTATCCCACTTTCAAATCAGGTGATTCCAGTTTCCCAGTTTGGGAATAGCACAGCTTCTTCGTCGTTCCAATCAAACCAGGATGAATCACTTTGTGAGAAGCTTGATTTGGATACATAAAGTGGTGGAGAATCACCAGGAAGTTGAATAAATCTCATAGGAGTTGGGATGAAGAAGTTATCCCACTTTCAAATCAGGTGATTCCAGTTTCCCAGTTTGGGAATAGCACAGCTTCTTCGTCGTTCCAATCAAACCAGGATGAATCACTTTGTAAGAAGCTTGATTTGGATACATAAAGTGGTGGAGAATCACCAGGAAGTTGAATAAATCTCATAGGAGTTGGGATGAAGAAGTTATCCCACTTTCAAATCAGGTGATTCCAGTTTCCCAGTTTGGGAATAGCACAGCTTCTTCGTCGTTCCAATCAAACCAGGATGAATCACTTTGTGAGAAGCTTGATTTGGATACATAAAGTGGTGGAGAATCACCAGGAAGTTGAATAAATCTCATAGGAGTTGGGATGAAGAAGTTATCCCACTTTCAAATCAGGTGATTCCAGTTTCCCAGTTTGGGAATAGCACAGCTTCTTCGTCGTTCCAATCAAACCAGGATGAATCACTTTGTGAGAAGCTTGATTTGGATACATAAAGTGGTGGAGAATCACCAGGAAGTTGAATAAATCTCATAGGAGTTGGGATGAAGAAGTTATCCCACTTTCAAATCAGGTGATTCCAGTTTCCCAGTTTGGGAATAGCACAGCTTCTTCGTCGTTCCAATCAAACCAGGATGAATCACTTTGTAAGAAGCTTGATTTGGATACATAAAGTGGTGGAGAATCACCAGGAAGTTGAATAAATCTCATAGGAGTTGGGATGAAGAAGTTATCCCACTTTCAAATCAGGTGATTCCAGTTTCCCAGTTTGGGAATAGCACAGCTTCTTCGTCGTTCCAATCAAACCAGGATGAATCACTTTGTGAGAAGCTTGATTTGGATACATAAAGTGGTGGAGAATCACCAGGAAGTTGAATAAATCTCATAGGAGTTGGGATGAAGAAGTTATCCCACTTTCAAATCAGGTGATTCCAGTTTCCCAGTTTGGGAATAGCACAGCTTCTTCGTCGTTCCAATCAAACCAGGATGAATCACTTTGTAAGAAGCTTGATTTGGATACATAAAGTGGTGGAGAATCACCAGGAAGTTGAATAAATCTCATAGGAGTTGGGATGAAGAAGTTATCCCACTTTCAAATCAGGTGATTCCAGTTTCCCAGTTTGGGAATAGCACAGCTTCTTCGTCGTTCCAATCAAACCAGGATGAATCACTTTGTAAGAAGCTTGATTTGGATACATAAAGTGGTGGAGAATCACCAGGAAGTTGAATAAATCTCATAGGAGTTGGGATGAAGAAGTTATCCCACTTTCAAATCAGGTGATTCCAGTTTCCCAGTTTGGGAATAGCACAGCTTCTTCGTCGTTCCAATCAAACCAGGATGAATCACTTTGTAAGAAGCTTGATTTGGATACATAAAGTGGTGGAGAATCACCAGGAAGTTGAATAAATCTCATAGGAGTTGGGATGAAGAAGTTATCCCACTTTCAAATCAGGTGATTCCAGTTTCCCAGTTTGGGAATAGCACAGCTTCTTCGTCGTTCCAATCAAACCAGGATGAATCACTTTGTAAGAAGCTTGATTTGGATACATAAAGTGGTGGAGAATCACCAGGAAGTTGAATAAATCTCATAGGAGTTGGGATGAAGAAGTTATCCCACTTTCAAATCAGGTGATTCCAGTTTCCCAGTTTGGGAATAGCACAGCTTCTTCGTCGTTCCAATCAAACCAGGATGAATCACTTTGTAAGAAGCTTGATTTGGATACATAAAGTGGTGGAGAATCACCAGGAAGTTGAATAAATCTCATAGGAGTTGGGATGAAGAAGTTATCCCACTTTCAAATCAGGTGATTCCAGTTTCCCAGTTTGGGAATAGCACAGCTTCTTCGTCGTTCCAATCAAACCAGGATGAATCACTTTGTGAGAAGCTTGATTTGGATACATAAAGTGGTGGAGAATCACCAGGAAGTTGAATAAATCTCATAGGAGTTGGGATGAAGAAGTTATCCCACTTTCAAATCAGGTGATTCCAGTTTCCCAGTTTGGGAATAGCACAGCTTCTTCGTCGTTCCAATCAAACCAGGATGAATCACTTTGTGAGAAGCTTGATTTGGATACATAAAGTGGTGGAGAATCACCAGGAAGTTGAATAAATCTCATAGGAGTTGGGATGAAGAAGTTATCCCACTTTCAAATCAGGTGATTCCAGTTTCCCAGTTTGGGAATAGCACAGCTTCTTCGTCGTTCCAATCAAACCAGGATGAATCACTTTGTGAGAAGCTTGATTTGGATACATAAAGTGGTGGAGAATCACCAGGAAGTTGAATAAATCTCATAGGAGTTGGGATGAAGAAGTTATCCCACTTTCAAATCAGGTGATTCCAGTTTCCCAGTTTGGGAATAGCACAGCTTCTTCGTCGTTCCAATCAAACCAGGATGAATCACTTTGTAAGAAGCTTGATTTGGATACATAAAGTGGTGGAGAATCACCAGGAAGTTGAATAAATCTCATAGGAGTTGGGATGAAGAAGTTATCCCACTTTCAAATCAGGTGATTCCAGTTTCCCAGTTTGGGAATAGCACAGCTTCTTCGTCGTTCCAATCAAACCAGGATGAATCACTTTGTGAGAAGCTTGATTTGGATACATAAAGTGGTGGAGAATCACCAGGAAGTTGAATAAATCTCATAGGAGTTGGGATGAAGAAGTTATCCCACTTTCAAATCAGGTGATTCCAGTTTCCCAGTTTGGGAATAGCACAGCTTCTTCGTCGTTCCAATCAAACCAGGATGAATCACTTTGTGAGAAGCTTGATTTGGATACATAAAGTGGTGGAGAATCACCAGGAAGTTGAATAAATCTCATAGGAGTTGGGATGAAGAAGTTATCCCACTTTCAAATCAGGTGATTCCAGTTTCCCAGTTTGGGAATAGCACAGCTTCTTCGTCGTTCCAATCAAACCAGGATGAATCACTTTGTGAGAAGCTTGATTTGGATACATAAAGTGGTGGAGAATCACCAGGAAGTTGAATAAATCTCATAGGAGTTGGGATGAAGAAGTTATCCCACTTTCAAATCAGGTGATTCCAGTTTCCCAGTTTGGGAATAGCACAGCTTCTTCGTCGTTCCAATCAAACCAGGATGAATCACTTTGTGAGAAGCTTGATTTGGATACATAAAGTGGTGGAGAATCACCAGGAAGTTGAATAAATCTCATAGGAGTTGGGATGAAGAAGTTATCCCACTTTCAAATCAGGTGATTCCAGTTTCCCAGTTTGGGAATAGCACAGCTTCTTCGTCGTTCCAATCAAACCAGGATGAATCACTTTGTAAGAAGCTTGATTTGGATACATAAAGTGGGATCAAGGAAGTTGGAAAATTCATAGGAGTTATGAGAAGTTATCCCACTTTAAGAGTTCCAGTTTTCCAGTTTGGGAATAGTGCTTCTTCGTCGTTCCAATCAAACCAGGATTACACTTTGTAAGAAGCTTGATTTGGATACATAAAGTGGTGGAGAATCACCAGGAAGTTGAATAAATCTCATAGTTGGGATGAAGAAGTTATCCCACTTTCAAATCAGGTGATTCCAGTTTCCCTGTTTGGGAATAGGACAGCTTCTTCGTCGTTCCAATCAAACCAGGATGAATCACTTTGTAATAAGCTTGATTTGGATACATAAAGTGGTGGAGAATCACCAGGAAGTTGAATAAATCTCATAGGAGTTGGGATGAAGAAGTTATCCCACTTTCAAATCAGGTGATTCCAGTTTCCCAGTTTGGGAATAGCACAGCTTCTTCGTCGTTCCAATCAAACCAGGATGAATCACTTTGTAAGAAGCTTGATTTGGATACATAAAGTGGTGGAGAATCACCAGGAAGTTGAATAAATCTCATAGGAGTTGGGATGAAGAAGTTATCCCACTTTCAAATCAGGTGATTCCAGTTTCCCAGTTTGGGAATAGCACAGCTTCTTCGTCGTTCCAATCCAAACCAGGATGAATCACTTTGTGAGAAGCTTGATTTGGATACATAAAGTGGTGGAGAATCACCAGGAAGTTGAATAAATCTCATAGGAGTTGGGATGAAGAAGTTATCCCACTTTCAAATCAGGTGATTCCAGTTTCCCAGTTTGGGAATAGCACAGCTTCTTCGTCGTTCCAATCAAACCAGGATGAATCACTTTGTAAGAAGCTTGATTTGGATACATAAAGTGGTGGAGAATCACCAGGAAGTTGAATAAATCTCATAGGAGTTGGATGAAGAAGTTATCCCACTTTCAAATCAGGTGATTCCAGTTTCCCAGTTTGGGAATAGCACAGCTTCTTCGTCGTTCCAATCAAACCAGGATGAATCACTTTGTGAGAAGCTTGATTTGGATACATAAAGTGGTGGAGAATCACCAGGAAGTTGAATAAATCTCATAGGAGTTGGGATGAAGAAGTTATCCCACTTTCAAATCAGGTGATTCCAGTTTCCCAGTTTGGGAATAGCACAGCTTCTTCGTCGTTCCAATCAAACCAGGATGAATCACTTTGTAAGAAGCTTGATTTGGATACATAAAGTGGTGGAGAATCACCAGGAAGTTGAATAAATCTCATAGGAGTTGGATGAAGAAGTTATCCCACTTTCAAATCAGGTGATTCCAGTTTCCCAGTTTGGGAATAGCACAGCTTCTTCGTCGTTCCAATCAAACCAGGATGAATCACTTTGTAAGAAGCTTGATTTGGATACATAAAGTGGTGGAGAATCACCAGGAAGTTGAATAAATCTCATAGGAGTTGGGATGAAGAAGTTATCCCACTTTCAAATCAGGTGATTCCAGTTTCCCAGTTTGGGAATAGCACAGCTTCTTCGTCGTTCCAATCAAACCAGGATGAATCACTTTGTAAGAAGCTTGATTTGGATACATAAAGTGGTGGAGAATCACCAGGAAGTTGAATAAATCTCATAGGAGTTGGGATGAAGAAGTTATCCCACTTTCAAATCAGGTGATTCCAGTTTCCCAGTTTGGGAATAGCACAGCTTCTTCGTCGTTCCAATCAAACCAGGATGAATCACTTTGTAAGAAGCTTGATTTGGATACATAAAGTGGTGGAGAATCACCAGGAAGTTGAATAAATCTCATAGGAGTTGGGATGAAGAAGTTATCCCACTTTCAAATCAGGTGATTCCAGTTTCCCAGTTTGGGAATAGCACAGCTTCTTCGTCGTTCCAATCAAACCAGGATGAATCACTTTGTAAGAAGCTTGATTTGGATACATAAAGTGGTGGAGAATCACCAGGAAGTTGAATAAATCTCATAGGAGTTGGGATGAAGAAGTTATCCCACTTTCAAATCAGGTGATTCCAGTTTCCCAGTTTGGGAATAGCACAGCTTCTTCGTCGTTCCAATCAAACCAGGATGAATCACTTTGTGAGAAGCTTGATTTGGATACATAAAGTGGTGGAGAATCACCAGGAAGTTGAATAAATCTCATAGGAGTTGGGATGAAGAAGTTATCCCACTTTCAAATCAGGTGATTCCAGTTTCCCAGTTTGGGAATAGCACAGCTTCTTCGTCGTTCCAATCAAACCAGGATGAATCACTTTGTGAGAAGCTTGATTTGGATACATAAAGTGGTGGAGAATCACCAGGAAGTTGAATAAATCTCATAGGAGTTGGGATGAAGAAGTTATCCCACTTTCAAATCAGGTGATTCCAGTTTCCCAGTTTGGGAATAGCACAGCTTCTTCGTCGTTCCAATCAAACCAGGATGAATCACTTTGTGAGAAGCTTGATTTGGATACATAAAGTGGTGGAGAATCACCAGGAAGTTGAATAAATCTCATAGGAGTTGGGATGAAGAAGTTATCCCACTTTCAAATCAGGTGATTCCAGTTTCCCAGTTTGGGAATAGCACAGCTTCTTCGTCGTTCCAATCAAACCAGGATGAATCACTTTGTAAGAAGCTTGATTTGGATACATAAAGTGGTGGAGAATCACCAGGAAGTTGAATAAATCTCATAGGAGTTGGGATGAAGAAGTTATCCCACTTTCAAATCAGGTGATTCCAGTTTCCCAGTTTGGGAATAGCACAGCTTCTTCGTCGTTCCAATCAAACCAGGATGAATCACTTTGTAAGAAGCTTGATTTGGATACATAAAGTGGTGGAGAATCACCAGGAAGTTGAATAAATCTCATAGGAGTTGGGATGAAGAAGTTATCCCACTTTCAAATCAGGTGATTCCAGTTTCCCAGTTTGGGAATAGCACAGCTTCTTCGTCGTTCCAATCAAACCAGGATGAATCACTTTGTAAGAAGCTTGATTTGGATACATAAAGTGGTGGAGAATCACCAGGAAGTTGAATAAATCTCATAGGAGTTGGGATGAAGAAGTTATCCCACTTTCAAATCAGGTGATTCCAGTTTCCCAGTTTGGGAATAGCACAGCTTCTTCGTCGTTCCAATCAAACCAGGATGAATCACTTTGTAAGAAGCTTGATTTGGATACATAAAGTGGTGGAGAATCACCAGGAAGTTGAATAAATCTCATAGGAGTTGGGATGAAGAAGTTATCCCACTTTCAAATCAGGTGATTCCAGTTTCCCAGTTTGGGAATAGCACAGCTTCTTCGTCGTTCCAATCAAACCAGGATGAATCACTTTGTAAGAAGCTTGATTTGGATACATAAAGTGGTGGAGAATCACCAGGAAGTTGAATAAATCTCATAGGAGTTGGGATGAAGAAGTTATCCCACTTTCAAATCAGGTGATTCCAGTTTCCCAGTTTGGGAATAGCACAGCTTCTTCGTCGTTCCAATCAAACCAGGATGAATCACTTTGTAAGAAGCTTGATTTGGATACATAAAGTGGTGGAGAATCACCAGGAAGTTGAATAAATCTCATAGGAGTTGGGATGAAGAAGTTATCCCACTTTCAAATCAGGTGATTCCAGTTTCCCAGTTTGGGAATAGCACAGCTTCTTCGTCGTTCCAATCAAACCAGGATGAATCACTTTGTAAGAAGCTTGATTTGGATACATAAAGTGGTGGAGAATCACCAGGAAGTTGAATAAATCTCATAGGAGTTGGGATGAAGAAGTTATCCCACTTTCAAATCAGGTGATTCCAGTTTCCCAGTTTGGGAATAGCACAGCTTCTTCGTCGTTCCAATCAAACCAGGATGAATCACTTTGTAAGAAGCTTGATTTGGATACATAAAGTGGTGGAGAATCACCAGGAAGTTGAATAAATCTCATAGGAGTTGGGATGAAGAAGTTATCCCACTTTCAAATCAGGTGATTCCAGTTTCCCAGTTTGGGAATAGCACAGCTTCTTCGTCGTTCCAATCAAACCAGGATGAATCACTTTGTAAGAAGCTTGATTTGGATACATAAAGTGGTGGAGAATCACCAGGAAGTTGAATAAATCTCATAGGAGTTGGGATGAAGAAGTTATCCCACTTTCAAATCAGGTGATTCCAGTTTCCCAGTTTGGGAATAGCACAGCTTCTTCGTCGTTCCAATCAAACCAGGATGAATCACTTTGTAAGAAGCTTGATTTGGATACATAAAGTGGTGGAGAATCACCAGGAAGTTGAATAAATCTCATAGGAGTTGGGATGAAGAAGTTATCCCACTTTCAAATCAGGTGATTCCAGTTTCCCAGTTTGGGAATAGCACAGCTTCTTCGTCGTTCCAATCAAACCAGGATGAATCACTTTGTAAGAAGCTTGATTTGGATACATAAAGTGGTGGAGAATCACCAGGAAGTTGAATAAATCTCATAGGAGTTGGGATGAAGAAGTTATCCCACTTTCAAATCAGGTGATTCCAGTTTCCCAGTTTGGGAATAGCACAGCTTCTTCGTCGTTCCAATCAAACCAGGATGAATCACTTTGTAAGAAGCTTGATTTGGATACATAAAGTGGTGGAGAATCACCAGGAAGTTGAATAAATCTCATAGGAGTTGGGATGAAGAAGTTATCCCACTTTCAAATCAGGTGATTCCAGTTTCCCAGTTTGGGAATAGCACAGCTTCTTCGTCGTTCCAATCAAACCAGGATGAATCACTTTGTGAGAAGCTTGATTTGGATACATAAAGTGGTGGAGAATCACCAGGAAGTTGAATAAATCTCATAGGAGTTGGGATGAAGAAGTTA
Organism: Brassica napus; assembly: GCF_020379485.1. NCBI lineage: Eukaryota > Viridiplantae > Streptophyta > Magnoliopsida > Brassicales > Brassicaceae > Brassica > Brassica napus. The sequence continues at coordinate 6,514 of NW_026016092.1, read as the reverse complement.
TCCCACTTTCAAATCAGGTGATTCCAGTTTCCCAGTTTGGGAATAGCACAGCTTCTTCGTCGTTCCAATCAAACCAGGATGAATCACTTTGTAAGAAGCTTGATTTGGATACATAAAGTGGTGGAGAATCACCAGGAAGTTGAATAAATCTCATAGGAGTTGGGATGAAGAAGTTATCCCACTTTCAAATCAGGTGATTCCAGTTTCCCAGTTTGGGAATAGCACAGCTTCTTCGTCGTTCCAATCAAACCAGGATGAATCACTTTGTAAGAAGCTTGATTTGGATACATAAAGTGGTGGAGAATCACCAGGAAGTTGAATAAATCTCATAGGAGTTGGGATGAAGAAGTTATCCCACTTTCAAATCAGGTGATTCCAGTTTCCCAGTTTGGGAATAGCACAGCTTCTTCGTCGTTCCAATCAAACCAGGATGAATCACTTTGTAAGAAGCTTGATTTGGATACATAAAGTGGTGGAGAATCACCAGGAAGTTGAATAAATCTCATAGGAGTTGGGATGAAGAAGTTATCCCACTTTCAAATCAGGTGATTCCAGTTTCCCAGTTTGGGAATAGCACAGCTTCTTCGTCGTTCCAATCAAACCAGGATGAATCACTTTGTGAGAAGCTTGATTTGGATACATAAAGTGGTGGAGAATCACCAGGAAGTTGAATAAATCTCATAGGAGTTGGGATGAAGAAGTTATCCCACTTTCAAATCAGGTGATTCCAGTTTCCCAGTTTGGGAATAGCACAGCTTCTTCGTCGTTCCAATCAAACCAGGATGAATCACTTTGTAAGAAGCTTGATTTGGATACATAAAGTGGTGGAGAATCACCAGGAAGTTGAATAAATCTCATAGGAGTTGGATGAAGAAGTTATCCCACTTTCAAATCAGGTGATTCCAGTTTCCCAGTTTGGGAATAGCACAGCTTCTTCGTCGTTCCAATCAAACCAGGATGAATCACTTTGTAAGAAGCTTGATTTGGATACATAAAGTGGTGGAGAATCACCAGGAAGTTGAATAAATCTCATAGGAGTTGGGATGAAGAAGTTATCCCACTTTCAAATCAGGTGATTCCAGTTTCCCAGTTTGGGAATAGCACAGCTTCTTCGTCGTTCCAATCAAACCAGGATGAATCACTTTGTAAGAAGCTTGATTTGGATACATAAAGTGGTGGAGAATCACCAGGAAGTTGAATAAATCTCATAGGAGTTGGGATGAAGAAGTTATCCCACTTTCAAATCAGGTGATTCCAGTTTCCCAGTTTGGGAATAGCACAGCTTCTTCGTCGTTCCAATCAAACCAGGATGAATCACTTTGTAAGAAGCTTGATTTGGATACATAAAGTGGTGGAGAATCACCAGGAAGTTGAATAAATCTCATAGGAGTTGGGATGAAGAAGTTATCCCACTTTCAAATCAGGTGATTCCAGTTTCCCAGTTTGGGAATAGCACAGCTTCTTCGTCGTTCCAATCAAACCAGGATGAATCACTTTGTAAGAAGCTTGATTTGGATACATAAAGTGGTGGAGAATCACCAGGAAGTTGAATAAATCTCATAGGAGTTGGGATGAAGAAGTTATCCCACTTTCAAATCAGGTGATTCCAGTTTCCCAGTTTGGGAATAGCACAGCTTCTTCGTCGTTCCAATCAAACCAGGATGAATCACTTTGTAAGAAGCTTGATTTGGATACATAAAGTGGTGGAGAATCACCAGGAAGTTGAATAAATCTCATAGGAGTTGGGATGAAGAAGTTATCCCACTTTCAAATCAGGTGATTCCAGTTTCCCAGTTTGGGAATAGCACAGCTTCTTCGTCGTTCCAATCAAACCAGGATGAATCACTTTGTAAGAAGCTTGATTTGGATACATAAAGTGGTGGAGAATCACCAGGAAGTTGAATAAATCTCATAGGAGTTGGGATGAAGAAGTTATCCCACTTTCAAATCAGGTGATTCCAGTTTCCCAGTTTGGGAATAGCACAGCTTCTTCGTCGTTCCAATCAAACCAGGATGAATCACTTTGTAAGAAGCTTGATTTGGATACATAAAGTGGTGGAGAATCACCAGGAAGTTGAATAAATCTCATAGGAGTTGGGATGAAGAAGTTATCCCACTTTCAAATCAGGTGATTCCAGTTTCCCAGTTTGGGAATAGCACAGCTTCTTCGTCGTTCCAATCAAACCAGGATGAATCACTTTGTAAGAAGCTTGATTTGGATACATAAAGTGGTGGAGAATCACCAGGAAGTTGAATAAATCTCATAGGAGTTGGGATGAAGAAGTTATCCCACTTTCAAATCAGGTGATTCCAGTTTCCCAGTTTGGGAATAGCACAGCTTCTTCGTCGTTCCAATCAAACCAGGATGAATCACTTTGTAAGAAGCTTGATTTGGATACATAAAGTGGTGGAGAATCACCAGGAAGTTGAATAAATCTCATAGGAGTTGGGATGAAGAAGTTATCCCACTTTCAAATCAGGTGATTCCAGTTTCCCAGTTTGGGAATAGCACAGCTTCTTCGTCGTTCCAATCAAACCAGGATGAATCACTTTGTAAGAAGCTTGATTTGGATACATAAAGTGGTGGAGAATCACCAGGAAGTTGAATAAATCTCATAGGAGTTGGGATGAAGAAGTTATCCCACTTTCAAATCAGGTGATTCCAGTTTCCCAGTTTGGGAATAGCACAGCTTCTTCGTCGTTCCAATCAAACCAGGATGAATCACTTTGTAAGAAGCTTGATTTGGATACATAAAGTGGTGGAGAATCACCAGGAAGTTGAATAAATCTCATAGGAGTTGGGATGAAGAAGTTATCCCACTTTCAAATCAGGTGATTCCAGTTTCCCAGTTTGGGAATAGCACAGCTTCTTCGTCGTTCCAATCAAACCAGGATGAATCACTTTGTAAGAAGCTTGATTTGGATACATAAAGTGGTGGAGAATCACCAGGAAGTTGAATAAATCTCATAGGAGTTGGGATGAAGAAGTTATCCCACTTTCAAATCAGGTGATTCCAGTTTCCCAGTTTGGGAATAGCACAGCTTCTTCGTCGTTCCAATCAAACCAGGATGAATCACTTTGTAAGAAGCTTGATTTGGATACATAAAGTGGTGGAGAATCACCAGGAAGTTGAATAAATCTCATAGGAGTTGGGATGAAGAAGTTATCCCACTTTCAAATCAGGTGATTCCAGTTTCCCAGTTTGGGAATAGCACAGCTTCTTCGTCGTTCCAATCAAACCAGGATGAATCACTTTGTAAGAAGCTTGATTTGGATACATAAAGTGGTGGAGAATCACCAGGAAGTTGAATAAATCTCATAGGAGTTGGGATGAAGAAGTTATCCCACTTTCAAATCAGGTGATTCCAGTTTCCCAGTTTGGGAATAGCACAGCTTCTTCGTCGTTCCAATCAAACCAGGATGAATCACTTTGTAAGAAGCTTGATTTGGATACATAAAGTGGTGGAGAATCACCAGGAAGTTGAATAAATCTCATAGGAGTTGGGATGAAGAAGTTATCCCACTTTCAAATCAGGTGATTCCAGTTTCCCAGTTTGGGAATAGCACAGCTTCTTCGTCGTTCCAATCAAACCAGGATGAATCACTTTGTAAGAAGCTTGATTTGGATACATAAAGTGGTGGAGAATCACCAGGAAGTTGAATAAATCTCATAGGAGTTGGGATGAAGAAGTTATCCCACTTTCAAATCAGGTGATTCCAGTTTCCCAGTTTGGGAATAGCACAGCTTCTTCGTCGTTCCAATCAAACCAGGATGAATCACTTTGTAAGAAGCTTGATTTGGATACATAAAGTGGTGGAGAATCACCAGGAAGTTGAATAAATCTCATAGGAGTTGGGATGAAGAAGTTATCCCACTTTCAAATCAGGTGATTCCAGTTTCCCAGTTTGGGAATAGCACAGCTTCTTCGTCGTTCCAATCAAACCAGGATGAATCACTTTGTAAGAAGCTTGATTTGGATACATAAAGTGGTGGAGAATCACCAGGAAGTTGAATAAATCTCATAGGAGTTGGGATGAAGAAGTTATCCCACTTTCAAATCAGGTGATTCCAGTTTCCCAGTTTGGGAATAGCACAGCTTCTTCGTCGTTCCAATCAAACCAGGATGAATCACTTTGTAAGAAGCTTGATTTGGATACATAAAGTGGTGGAGAATCACCAGGAAGTTGAATAAATCTCATAGGAGTTGGGATGAAGAAGTTATCCCACTTTCAAATCAGGTGATTCCAGTTTCCCAGTTTGGGAATAGCACAGCTTCTTCGTCGTTCCAATCAAACCAGGATGAATCACTTTGTAAGAAGCTTGATTTGGATACATAAAGTGGTGGAGAATCACCAGGAAGTTGAATAAATCTCATAGGAGTTGGGATGAAGAAGTTATCCCACTTTCAAATCAGGTGATTCCAGTTTCCCAGTTTGGGAATAGCACAGCTTCTTCGTCGTTCCAATCAAACCAGGATGAATCACTTTGTAAGAAGCTTGATTTGGATACATAAAGTGGTGGAGAATCACCAGGAAGTTGAATAAATCTCATAGGAGTTGGGATGAAGAAGTTATCCCACTTTCAAATCAGGTGATTCCAGTTTCCCAGTTTGGGAATAGCACAGCTTCTTCGTCGTTCCAATCAAACCAGGATGAATCACTTTGTAAGAAGCTTGATTTGGATACATAAAGTGGTGGAGAATCACCAGGAAGTTGAATAAATCTCATAGGAGTTGGGATGAAGAAGTTATCCCACTTTCAAATCAGGTGATTCCAGTTTCCCAGTTTGGGAATAGCACAGCTTCTTCGTCGTTCCAATCAAACCAGGATGAATCACTTTGTAAGAAGCTTGATTTGGATACATAAAGTGGTGGAGAATCACCAGGAAGTTGAATAAATCTCATAGGAGTTGGGATGAAGAAGTTATCCCACTTTCAAATCAGGTGATTCCAGTTTCCCAGTTTGGGAATAGCACAGCTTCTTCGTCGTTCCAATCAAACCAGGATGAATCACTTTGTGAGAAGCTTGATTTGGATACATAAAGTGGTGGAGAATCACCAGGAAGTTGAATAAATCTCATAGGAGTTGGGATGAAGAAGTTATCCCACTTTCAAATCAGGTGATTCCAGTTTCCCAGTTTGGGAATAGCACAGCTTCTTCGTCGTTCCAATCAAACCAGGATGAATCACTTTGTAAGAAGCTTGATTTGGATACATAAAGTGGTGGAGAATCACCAGGAAGTTGAATAAATCTCATAGGAGTTGGGATGAAGAAGTTATCCCACTTTCAAATCAGGTGATTCCAGTTTCCCAGTTTGGGAATAGCACAGCTTCTTCGTCGTTCCAATCAAACCAGGATGAATCACTTTGTAAGAAGCTTGATTTGGATACATAAAGTGGTGGAGAATCACCAGGAAGTTGAATAAATCTCATAGGAGTTGGGATGAAGAAGTTATCCCACTTTCAAATCAGGTGATTCCAGTTTCCCAGTTTGGGAATAGCACAGCTTCTTCGTCGTTCCAATCAAACCAGGATGAATCACTTTTGTAAGAAGCTTGATTTGGATACATAAAGTGGTGGAGAATCACCAGGAAGTTGAATAAATCTCATAGGAGTTGGGATGAAGAAGTTATCCCACTTTCAAATCAGGTGATTCCAGTTTCCCAGTTTGGGAATAGCACAGCTTCTTCGTCGTTCCAATCAAACCAGGATGAATCACTTTGTAAGAAGCTTGATTTGGATACATAAAGTGGTGGAGAATCACCAGGAAGTTGAATAAATCTCATAGGAGTTGGGATGAAGAAGTTATCCCACTTTCAAATCAGGTGATTCCAGTTTCCCAGTTTGGGAATAGCACAGCTTCTTCGTCGTTCCAATCAAACCAGGATGAATCACTTTGTAAGAAGCTTGATTTGGATACATAAAGTGGTGGAGAATCACCAGGAAGTTGAATAAATCTCATAGGAGTTGGGATGAAGAAGTTATCCCACTTTCAAATCAGGTGATTCCAGTTTCCCAGTTTGGGAATAGCACAGCTTCTTCGTCGTTCCAATCAAACCAGGATGAATCACTTGTGAGAAGCTTGATTTGGATACATAAAGTGGTGGAGAATCACCAGGAAGTTGAATAAATCTCATAGGAGTTGGGATGAAGAAGTTATCCCACTTTCAAATCAGGTGATTCCAGTTTCCCGTTTGGGAATAGCACAGCTTCTTCGTCGTTCCAATCAAACCAGGATGAATCACTTTGTAAGAAGCTTGATTTGGATACATAAAGGGTGGAGAATCACCAGGAAGTTGAATAAATCTCATAGGAGTTGGCATGAAGAAGTTATCCACTTTCAATCAGGTGATTCCAGTTCCCAGTTTGGGAATAATAGCACAGCTTTCTTCGTCGTTCCAATCAAACCAGGATGAATCACTTTGTAGAAGCTGCTTTGGATACATAACATGGTGGAGAATCACCAGGAGGTTGAATAAATCTCCTAGGCAGTTGGGATGAAGAAGTTATCCCA
>NW_026016091.1:0-38515 GCF_020379485.1 Brassica napus | reverse complement strand
TGGTGGAGAATCACCAGGAAGTTGAATAAATCTCATAGGAGTTGGCGATGAAGAAGTTATCCCACTTTCAAATCAGGTGATTCAGTTTCCCAGTTTGGAATAGCCAAGCTTCTTCGTCGTTCCAATCAAACCAGGATGAATCTCTTTGTAAGAAAGCGATTTGGATACATAAAAGTGGTGGAGAATGACCAGGAAGTTGATAAATCTCATAGGAGTTGGGATGAAGAAGTTATTCCACTTTCAAATCAGGTGGATTCCAGTTTCCCAGTTTGGGAATAGCACAGCTCATGTCGTTCCAGTCAAACCAGGATGAATCACTTTGTGAGAAGCTTGATTTGGATACATAAAGTGGTGGAGAATACCAGGAAAGTAGAATAAATCTCATAGGAGTTGGGATGAAGAAGTTATCCCACTTTCAAATCAGGTGATTCCAGTTTCCCAGTTGGGGAATAGCACACTTCTTCGTCATTCCCAATCAAACAGGATGAATCTCTTTGTAAGAAGCTTGATTTGGATACATAAAGTGGTGGAGAATCACCAGGAAGTTGAATAAATCTCATAGGAGTTGGGATGAAGAAGTTATCCCACTTTCAAATCAGGTGATTCCAGTTTCCCAGTTTGGGAATTAGCACAGCTTCTCGTCGTTCCAATCAAAACCAGGATGAATCACTTTGTAAGAAGCTTGATTTGGATACATAAAGTGGTGGAGAGAATCACCAGGAAGTTGAATAAATCTCATAGAGTTGGGATGAAGAAGTTACCACACTTTCAAATCAGGTGATTCCAGTTTCCCAGTTGGGAATAGCACAGCTCATCGTCGTTCCAATCAAACCAGGATGAATCACTTGTGAGAAGCTTGATTTGGATACATAAAGTGGTGGAGAATCACCAGGAAGTTGAATAAATCTCATAGGGTTGGCGAAAAGAAGTTATCCCACTTTCAAATCAGGTGATTCCAGTTTCCCAGTTTGGATAGGACAGCTTCTTTGTCTTCCAATCAAACCAGGATGAATTACTTGTGAGAAGGTTGATTTGGATACATAAGTGGTGGAGAATGACCAGGATGTTGAAAATCTCATAGGAGTTGGGATGAAGAAGTTTATCCCACTTTCAAATCAGGTGATTCCAGTTTCCCAGTTTGGGAATAGCACAGCTTATCGTTGTTCCAATCAAACCAGGATGAATCACTTGTAGAAATGAGGAGTGTTAAGTGAAGAAGTGAAGATGGGTTAAGTAGAATGAAGGGAGAAAGGATAGGAAGGTTGGAGCTTGAGATAGCCAGTCGTACAAGGCCGTAACATGGCCGTACACCCAGTCCGTACAGATTAGGATCGACCAAAGCTCAAAAACCAAAACCTTACCATAAGGTATTCCGAGTTAATTAGGAAAGAGGAGAGTTTACCTTAGCTTTGTGATGGATCAGACCGTTGAAGGAGAGGGAAGTCTTGGACAGGCTGGCACAGCTGGTGGAAAGCAACAAGCAAAAGGCATGAGCCAGCTAAGGAAGGCTCACACGCGCACAGCTCACATATTGGATGGTTTGAAATGGTATTGACTCCAACATGGCGACCTTATCTCTTGTACGAAAAAAAACCCTACTTATGTCTTCCTATAAATATGTAACCTCAACTCATTAATAAGATTCAAGCAATTCATTTGGAGTCTTTCTCTTAGTCTTTAGTCTCCATGATCTCGTAGAAATCTCTTAAACTCTTTCTAGACTCTTATCTTCCCAAATCCATTCTAATCTTTCCTAAATACTCAGATTACTCTAAACATTACTAAAAAATCCTATGGTATCAGAGCAGGTGTTGAGATGAGCTGAGGAATATGAGGAGAGTTGTTCAGGGTTGAAGAGGTTGTGATGTGGAGAAGAGGAGAAGGATTGGCCTTAGGGAGAACCGTCCGTACCGGTCCGTACAGGTCCGTACCATGGCCGTACGGCCGTACAGACGGTATCGACCAAGCGGTAAAGAAATGTTACCGCGAGAAGAAGTTCACGGTCTGATCATGTTTTGCCTTGACCAAAGAAGGCATATGACCGTTTATGGATAGAGGAAGAGCGTCTCTACAGGCTGGCACAGGCTGGAAGGATAAGGTTCACTTTTAGCATAGTGACCACGCGTGTGGAGAGGCTCATTGGTCCGGTTCAAATTAAAGGCTTCCTTAGACTTGACCTCACATGCTTAGTCTCTTCTTAAACCCTAGTATCACTCCTATATATTGTAAACACTCTCTCATTAATAAAATTATGCGAGTTATGTTACTCTCTCTCTAGTCTCTCTCTCTTGTTCATCATGGATCATACTTAATCTCCCATTTCTCTCACAATCTCTTCTAAACTCTCTTAATCTCTTACCAAATCTCTCTTAATCTCTCAATACCTATTCTACTCTCTAATCTCATATGGTATCAGAGCCAGGTTGGCTTTGGTATTGAGAGATCCTTGTTCCTTTCTTTACATTTGCGAGTTTGTTCTTGTGTGTTAAAGAAGAGGAGATGGAGACGACCAACTTTAGCAAACTGGTGACGGTTCCGGTTGCACTGAAGGGAGGCTCGAACTACTTGATGTGGTCCCAGTTGGTGAGGACTACCATTGGAAGGCTAGGGTTGTGGAACCACATCACAGATGATGGTCCGGAGCCAGTGGCCAAAGAAGATGAAGAAGAAGGCGACGGGAAGACTCTTGCGGTAGCTGAAGCAAAGAGATGGGTCCAAGAGGATTTGATGGTGCTGTCTGTGCTCCATGCCTCCCTGGAGCTCCCCATACTTGAAGCTTACGTGCACTTTGAGACTCCTAAGCGCCTTTGGGACATGCTCCATAAGAGGTATGGAAACAAGTCCAACATAAGCCGGGTGTTTGATCTGAAGCAAACCATCAGTGTCTTGAGGCAAGATGGAGAAGATCTCACCAAGCACATGGGGAAGTTTGGAGCTTTGTGGTCCGAACTTGAGAGTCTTAGACCCAACACAACTGATGAGGAATCGCTCATTGAGAGGAGAGAGCAAGATCAGGTGTTTGGGCTATTGATGACTCTAGATGAAAGCTACCAGGATGTGATCAAGCATATCCTGAGATCACCTACTCTCCCATCCATGGAGGAGGTATGCGCTCAACTTCAGAAGGAGGAAGGCTCTCTTGGGTTGTTTGGAGGCAAGAAGGGAATGTCCACGGCTCATAAAGCAGAAGAGGCGCAAGCAAACAAGGCAGCGTACCGTGGAGATGGAAGGAAGTATGAGAAGTATGAGGGAAGCTGTGAGCATTGCAAGCGGCAGGGGCATAAGAAGAGTCAGTGCTGGATCCTACATCCACACCTCAGGCCTAGCAAGTTCAACAAGGATAGAGAAGCTAAGGCTCACCTTTCTGCTGAAGCAAGTGGTGCCGGCTCATCAGGGGCTAGTCCAAATGTCAAGGCGGGTGAAAGTGAAGGCAGAGCTCTAACTTCTCAGGAGGTGATCACCAAGGCTGACTTTGAGGCTTTCATCCGAGCCCTCAAGGAGTCTGGTAAATGCTAGGCAACACTCTTGGATACTCATACTCTGCTCATACATTACCTAGTATCTCTGATAAATGTTAGACATTTTTAAATCTCATGTACTGCCACTGCTCATACTAGCATAACTGATAGATTGTTAGGAGTAGTTAAGAGCCTGAAAGCTGAAAATGAAACATCTAGAACCAAGACTGCTAGGAGCTTGCATAAACCATTGATAATTGACTCTGGTGCATCTCATCACATGATTAGTGATAACAATCTGATAAAAGACATAGAACCTGCCCTTGGACATGTTATGATTGCAAATGGAGATAGAATTCCCATTAGGGGCATTGGTAAACTGAACTTGTTTAATAAGGATTCAAAAGCTTTTTACATGCCTGAGTTCACCTCTAATCTTTTATCAGTTAAGAAATGCACTACTGATCTTCAATGCAATGTTATTTTCAGTCCTAATGATGTTAAGTTTCAGGATATTAAGAGCAGTAAGTTGATTGGGCAAGGAGCAACCAAGGGGGATCTTTACATGATTGAAGACCTTGCACCTATTTCTAGTTCTTGTTTCTCGTTTAGTTCTGTTTCTTCCTTAAGTACTGATGCTCTGTGGCATGCTAGGCTAGGACATCCACATGTTAGGGCCTTAAGCATTATGTTACCAGGTGTCATGTTTAAAAATAATGATTGTGAGGCATGTATTTTGGGCAAACATTGTAAGACTGTTTTTCAGAGATCATCTACTCTTTATGCAAACTGCTTTGATTTAATTCACTCTGATGTTTGGACGGCACCTTGCTTATCTAGGGATGATTACAAGTATTATGTCACATTCATTGATGAAAAATCCAAATACACCTGGTTAACATTGATTAAAACTAAAGATAGGGTCCTTGATGCATTTAAAAATTTTCAAGCCTATGTGACTAACCAATATCATGCCAAGATTAAGATTTTCAGGTCTGATAATGGTGGGGAGTATACTGGGCATGCATTTCGTGATCACCTTGCTCAACATGGGATTCTTCACCAGACTAGCTGCCCATACACTCCACAGCAGAATGGAGTTGCGGAAGGAAGAACAGACATCTCATGGAGGTGTCCCGGTCCATGATGTTCCACAAAGGGGTTCCCAAGAGGTATTGGAGTGATGCTGTGATGACTGCGTGCTACCTGATCAACAGGATACCAACCAGGATCTTGGCAGATCAATCTCCATTTGAGGTACTCAACAAGAGCAGGCCAGTCTTGGATCACCTGAGGACCTTTGGATGCGTGTGTTATGTTCTTGTACCAGGCGAGCAGAGAAACAAACTAGAAGCAAAGAGCACCAAGGCTATGATGATTGGGTATTCCACTTCACAGAAGGGATACAAATGCTATGATCCTACAGCTAGGAGAGTCCTAGTGTCAAGGGATGTCAGATTCATGGAAGACAAAGGATACTATGATGAGCAGACATGGGAAGACTTGGAGGATCTCTCCCAGCCATCAGAAAGAGCTGCTTGCTTGAGAAACATCCTAGAGGGGCTCGGAATTGGAGTGTCCCAGGATCAGAGTAGGCGTCCAGAACCTACTCCAGCTGCAGCAGAAGAACCATCCCACTTTGCACATGAGGGGGAAGTGAATCAGTATCTGAACTAGAGGACCAAGGCTTAGAAGAGGCCGGTGAGCTAGGAAACAGAGGAACTGATTCTCCTGTCCAAAGTGGAGAAGGATCAGCAAGGGGAGAACTGATGAAGAAGATCAGAGACAAAGAGAGAGGCTAGAGCTGAAGCTGAAGAACAGACTGAAGCAGTGACTCCACAAGTAGAAGAAGAACAAGAGATGGCACAAGAAGGGCCAGTGTTGAGAAGGAGTACAAGGCTGAGGAAGGATCCTTCCAGTTGGGTAAACACGAGAGTGTACTACAATGCCCAAGCTGTGAAGCATCCTACTCAGGCTGTGTGTTCCTTTGCTCAATATCCAGAAGCACATTGTGCATTTATGGTAAACTTAGATAAGAATCACATTCCAAGAAGCTATGAAGAGGCAATGGAAGATAAGGAATGGAAGGAATCAGTAGGAGCTGAGGCAGGAGCTATGATAAAGAATGACACATGGTATGAGAGTGAACTACCAAAAGGGAAGAAGGCTGTGTCTAGTAGATGGATCTTTACAGTCAAGTACAAGGCTGATGGGTCGATTGAGAGGAAGAAGACTAGACTGGTAGCAAGAGGGTTCACTCAGACTTATGGAGAAGACTACATTGATACATTTGCTCCAGTTGCAAAGCTACACACCATTCGAATAGTCCTATCAGTGGCTACTAACCTTGGGTGGGATCTTGGCAGATGGATGTTAAGAATGCATTTCTCCAAGGAGAGTTAGAAGATGAAGTTTACATGCTACCACCTCCGGGCCTAGAAGGGATGGTGTGAAACCAGGGAATGTGCTGAGACTGAAGAAGGCCATCTATGGGTTGAAGCAATCACCAAGGGCATGGTATCACAAGCTGAGCACAACTCTAAATGGAAGAGGTTTCAGGAAATCAGAGCTTGATCACACTCTCTTCACTCTTACGACACCTGCTGGCATTGTTGTGCTTCTTGTATATGTGGATGACATAGTTATCACAGGCAGTGATAAGGTTGAAATCAAGGAGACCAAGGAGTTTCTGAAATCTGTGTTTGACATCAAAGACTTGGGAGAAATGAAGTACTTCCTTGGAATTGAGCTGTGCAGATCAGAAGAAGGGTTGTTCATCTCACAAGGAAGTATATCTTGGATCTATTGAAGGAGGCTGGTGCGTATGGTGGAAAGACAGCCAAGATGCCCATGGAGGATGGGTATAAAGCTCCACGTGAGGGGGAGCTAGAAGATAGTAAGCTATTTCATGATCCAAAGCTATACAGGAAGCTTGTGGGGAAGCTGATCTATCTAACCATCACTAGGCCAGACATCTGTTTTGCTGTGAACCAAGTGAGTCAGCATATGCAAGCTCCAAGAGAGCATCACTGGCGCATGGTAGAAAGAGTTCTCATGTATCTGAATGGAACTCAAGGGCTTGGTATATGGATGGGTTGTAACGGGAGTACTGAAGCAGTGGGATATTGTGATGCAGATTGGGCTGGAGACAGAACAGATAGAAGATCTACAACCGGCTATTGCACATTCATTGGTGGAAACATGGTTACTTGGAAGAGTAAGAAGCAGAAGGTGGTGTCATGCTCAAGTGCCGAGGCTGAGTATAGAGCAATGCTAAAACTCACAAATGAGTTGGTATGGATTAAAGGAATACTGAAGCACTTGGAGATTGAGCAAGCAACACCAATGACCATGCACTGTGACAATCAAGCAGCCATTCACATAGCCACAAACTCGGTGTTCCATGAAAGAACTAAGCACATTGAAGTGGACTGTCATAAAGTGAGGCAGATGATAGTCTTGGGAGTAATACTGCCGTGCTACACAAGGAGTGAGGATCAGTTGGCAGATGTATTCACTAAGGCGGCTAGGCAAAAGACAATGGAGTCAATTCACATAAGGTTGGGACTCCTTGATCTTTCGCCTAAGGGCTGATCTATACACTCTCCTGATCATGAGGTCCTTACTCTTTTTCCCTCATCAGAGTTTTGTCCCAATGGTTTTCTTTGATGAGGTTTTTAATGAGGAGGAGCTCATGATCCTTCCAAGCTTGACTTGTTCCACATGGTCAAGCTTGAGGGGGAGTGTTGAGATGAGCTGAGGAATATGAGGAGAGTTGTTCAGGGTTGAAGAGGTTGTGATGTGGAGAAGAGGAGAAGGATTGGCCTTAGGGAGAACCGTCCGTACCGGTCCGTACAGGTCCGTACCATGGCCGTACGGCCGTACAGACGGTATCGACCAAGCGGTAAAGAAATGTTACCGCGAGAAGAAGTTCACGGTCTGATCATGTTTTGCCTTGACCAAAGAAGGCATATGACCGTTTATGGATAGAGAAGAGCGTCTCTACAGGCTGGCACAGCTGGAAGGATAAGGTTCACTTTAGCATAGTGACCACGCGTGTGGAGAGGCTCATTGGTCCGGTTCAAATTAAAGGCTCCTTAGACTTGACCTCACATGCTTAGTCTCTTCTTAAACCCTAGTATCACCTCCTATATATGTAAACACTCTCTCATTAATTAAAAGGATGCGAGTATGTTACTCTCTCTCTAGTCTCTCTCTCTTGTTCATCATGGATCATACTTAATCTCCACATTTCTCTCACAATCTCTTCTAAACCTCTCTTAATCTCTTACCAAATCTCTCTTAATCTCTCAATACCTATTCTACTCTCTAATCTAATACCAGGTTCGTGAGAACCTGAGTTCGTGGTTGACTCTTTGAGGTTCAGTAGAACCTTTAAAGAGTTTGGTGGGGTTCTTGGTTCTTGTGGAAGGTTCTGGGTATGTCCGAGTTCAAAGACGAGCGTTTTAGTGTGTTGTTGAAGCTGTGAGGTTGAAGACAGAGGAAGTGTGGTGTTTACAAGTCTTCTAACTCAAGATCCAGTTTGTGAAGTCTAGAGAGCCTTAGTTCATCATGGAGAGTGGTATGAACATGAACATGAAGGTAGCGGTTGCTTCAAGGAACCAACTACTTGGTGTGGTCTCGGATGGTGAGAACCACGGTGGGAAGCAAAGGGCTTTGGAAGCACATCACGCCAGGAGAAGAGAAAGCTCCAAGCTCATCACCAAGGAGAAACTGAAGGAGAAGCCGCAAGCAAAGCGGAAGAGAAGTGGCATCAGGAGGACATGTTGGTGATGTCAGTGCTGCATGCTTCACTTGAGCCGGCGATTCTAGATGCATACAGCTACTGTGAATCTGCTAAAGAGCTGTGGGATACTTGAAGAAGGTGTATGGGAATACATCAAACCTGAGCCGTGTGTTTGAGGTGAAGCAGGCTATAAACAACTTGGTACAAGAGGATATGGAGTTCACCAAGCATCTAGGGAGGTTCAGAACACTCTGGTCCGAGCTGGAGATGTTAAGGCCAAGCACTACAGACGCAGAAGAGCTCAACAAAAGGAGAGAGCAAGACAAGGTCTTTGGGCTACTCCTCACCATGAAT
The DNA here is from genome assembly GCF_020379485.1 of Brassica napus. Taxonomy (NCBI): domain Eukaryota; kingdom Viridiplantae; phylum Streptophyta; class Magnoliopsida; order Brassicales; family Brassicaceae; genus Brassica; species Brassica napus. The sequence goes on along the minus strand of NW_026016091.1, from coordinate 29,956 downwards.
CCGGCTTACAATGGGCTCATCCAACACTTGCTTAGAGAGGACACACTACCTGATCTTGAAGAAGTGTGTGCAAGGATTCAGAAGGAACAAGGCTCCATTGGGTTGTTTGGGAGAAAGGAGAGCTATCTCTTGGAATCAAGCAACTCAAGAGGAAGGAGGGAAGCTCCACAAGCACACAAGGCTGCGCATGGGAAGTATGATGAGAGGAGGTTCAATGGGAACTGTGATCACTGCAAGAAGCATGGCCACAAGAAGAGCCAATGCTGGATACTCCATCCCCATCTCAAGCCGGCAAAGTTATGAAGGACAGAGAGGCAAGGGCTAATGTCTCAGATGGAGCAAGCGCAAGTGGAGCAGGTACCAGCAAAGGAAGGAGATAGAGGGCGTGAAGCAGGTGATGGGAAGTCTCTTGTAGCCTACACTGGAGCCCCAAGCAACCGTGGGAACAATGATCAAGAGTATCTAAGGAAATCCGACCTGGATGCTCTCATTAAGCTCTTCAAGGAGAATGGTAACACTTTTGGGTATTCCTTTGGTGCTAGGGCAATAGAGGTGATGAGAATCTAACTAGAACTGATAGGATGCATGAAAGTGTGATAGATATGAAAACCAATCTAGAACGGCTAGTTTTGCTAGAATGATCATGCATTCAAACCATCTAGTATCCTTGCTCATATTGCTAGTTCACATACCATTAAGCCATTTGTAGTTGATTCTGGTGCATCTCATCATATGATAAGTGACACTAGTTTGATTAAAAACATTGTACCAATGAATGGAAATGTGATGATAGCTAATGGAGATAAGATACCTATTAGAGGAATAGGAAGTCTTAAACTGTTTGATAAGGAAACTAAAGCCTTTTATATGCCTGAATTTACTTCAAACTTGTTATCTGTTAAGAAATGTGCTACTGATTTGCAATGCAATGTCATATTCAGTCCTAATGATGTGAAGTTTCAGGATATTAAAAGCAGCAAGATGATTGGAAAGGGAGTGACTAAAGGAGAATTGTATTTACTTGAAGATCTTGCTCCTGTTTCTAGTTATAGCTGCTCGTTTACTTCTGTTTCTGGTTCTAGTTTAAGTAAAAATGCATTGTGGCATGCTAGATTAGGACACCCTCATAATAAGGCTTTAAAACTGATGTTGCCAGGTGTTTCCTTTGAGAATAATGATTGTGAAGCTTGCATTTTAGGCAAGCATTATAAGACTGTCTTTACTAAATCTACTACTGTTTATGAGAAGTGTTTTGATTTGATTCATTCTGATGTTGGACTGCTCCTTGCTTATCTAGAGACAATCAAAGTATTATGTAACTTTCATTGATGAAAAATCCAAATACACCTGGTTAACTTTAATTCCAACCAAAGATAGGGTACTTGATGCATTTAAGAACTTTCAATCCTATGTGACTAACCATTATAATGCCAAGATAAAGATTTTCAGGTCAGATAATGGAGGAGAGTACACGGGACAAGCATTCAAGCTCCACCTATCTCAGCATGGAATTCTACATCAGACAAGCTGTCCCTATACTCCACAACAGAATGGTGTGGCTGAGAGAAAGAATAGGCATTGATGGAAGTGGCCAGGTCCATGATGTTTCAATCAATGTCCCTAAGAAGTTCTGGAGTGATGCGGTCACTACAGCTTGTTATCTCATCAACAGAACACCAACTCTGATTCTGCAAGGTATCACCATTTGAGGTATTGAACCAGTACAAGCCCTCATTGGAACATATGAAGATCTTTGGGTGTTTGTGTTTTGTGATGGTACCGGGAGAATTAAGAAACAAGCTGAAGCTAGGAGCTCCAAGGCAATGTTATTGGATACTCATCAAGTCAGAAAGGATACAAGTGCTATGATCCTAACACAAGGAGAGTGTTAGTATCTAGAGAAGTGAAGTTTTGGAAGAAAAAGGATATTATGAGGAGCAGATTCAAGAAGATTTGAAGATCTCACTTCGGATAGAGCTGCAACCTTGAGGATAATACTAGAAGGACTTGGAATCAAGATGGATCAAGACAGCAAGAAGTGAGAGGCACTACCCAATACCGGATCATCAGACGTCCAATCTTGAGCATGAGGGGGGGAATGGAACAGAAACTCAAACTCAAAGTCATGAAGAGAGTTCTGATTCTCATGATCAAGCTGTGGAGTCAAAGATCAACAAGAAGGAGCTGAATCAAGTCAGCTAAGGGATGAAGGAGCTGAAGCAAGTCAGCCAAGAGAAGAAACATCTGAAACTAGTTACACAAGAAGAAGTACAAGAATGGAGTTGCCGGCGCAAGAAGGGCCAGTGTTGAGAAGGAGTACAAGGCTGAGAAAGGATCCTCCAGTTGGGTATAAACACAAGAGTGTACTACAATGCCCAAGTGTGAAGCATCCTACCAGGCCGTGTGTTCTTTGGATCTTCACAATCAATTACAAGGCTGATGGGCAGATTGAGAGGAAGAAGACTAGATTAGTAGCAAGAGGGTTCACTCAGACATATGGAGAGGATTACATGAGACATTTGCACCAGTAGCCAAGTTACATACCATTAGAATTGTACTAAGCTTGGGTTAACCTTGGATGGGGATTGTGGCAAATGGATGTGAAGAATGCATTCTACAAGGAGAACTTGAGGATGAAGTCTACATGTATCCTCCACCAGGTCTTGAACATCTAGTGAAGAGAGGGAATGTACTGAGGCTGAAGAAGGCTATCTATGGGTTGAAGCAATCACCAAGAGCTTGGTACAACAAGTTGAGCACAACTCTGAACGGCCGAGGCTTTAAGAAGTCAGAACTAGACCACACTCTCTTTACCTCACTACTCCCTCAGGTATGGTTGCTCTCCTTGTGTATGTGGATGATATCATTATCACAGGGAGTGATAAGGAAGGTATCAAAGCAACCAAGGAGTTTCTAAAGTCATGTTTGAAATAAAAGACTTGGGAGAAATGAAATACTTTCTTGGAATTGAGATTTGTAGATCCAAGGAAGGTTTGTTCATGTCCCAAAGGAAGTATACACTTGATCTTTTGAAAGGTGCAGGTGCTTATGGAGGCAAGACAGCAAGGATGCCAATGGAGGATGGCTACAAAGTACCAAGAGAGGGGGAGATTGAAGACAGCAAGCCATTTCATGATCCTAAACTCTATAGAAACTTGTTGGCAAATTGATTTATTACCATCACAAGGCCTGATATATGCTTTGCTGTGAATCAGGTGAGTCAACACATGCAGCTTCCCAAGGAACATCATTGCGTATGAGGTGGAGAGGCTGCTGATGTATCTAAATGGCTCGCCGGATCAAGGAGTATGGATGGGTGCAATGGAAGCACAGAAGTGGTGGGCTATTGTGATGCTGATTGGGCAGGAGATAGAGCTGACAGGAGATCAACCACCGGCTATTGCACATTCATTGGAGGCAACTTGGTGACTTGGAAGAGCAAGAAGCAGAAGGTGGTGTCATGTTCAAGTGCTGAAGCTGAGTATAGAGCCATGCTGAAGCTTACAAACGAGTTGGTGTGGATCAAAGGCATCTTGAAGCACTTGGAGATTGACAAGCCACTCCAATGACAATGCATTGTGACAATCAAGCTGCCATTCACATTGCATCCAACTCGGTGTTCCATGAGAGAACCAAGCACATTGAGGTTGATTGCCACAAGGTGAGACAGATGATTGTGCTTGGAGTGATCATCTTCCTGCTACACAAGAAGTGAAGATCAGTTGGCTGATGTGTTCACCAAGGCTGCGAGACAAAAGACAATGGAGTCCATTCACATCAGATTGGGACTCATTGATCTTGGGAAGAGAAGGAGCTGATCCCTTAGCTGTGAGATCTTACTCTTTTTCCCTCATTAAGGTTTGTCCCAATGGGTTTTCCTTAGTGAGGTTTTTAATGAGGAAGATCTCATGGCTGTCCAAGCTTAGACTTTCACAAAGCTAAGCTTGAGGGGGAGTGTTGAGATGAGGAGTGTTTAAGTGAAGAAGAAGATGAGGGTTAAGTAGAATGAAGAGGAGAAAGGATAGAAGGTTTGGAGCTTTGAGATCAGCCAGTCGTACAAGCCGCCGTACATGGCCGTACAGTCCGTACAAGATAGATCGACCAAAGCTCAACCAAACCTTACCATAAGTATCCGAGTTACTTAAGTGAAAGAGGAGAAGTTACCTTAGCCTTTGTGGGATGGATCAGACGTGAAAGGATAAGGGAGTCTTGACAGGCTGGCACAGCTGGAAAAGCAAAAGCAAAAGGCATGAGCCAGCTAAGGAAGGCCACACGCGCAGCTAACATCATTGGATGGTTTTGAAATGGTCATTGACTCCACATGCTTACCTTATCCTCTTGTTTACGAAAACCTACTTATGTCTTCATATAAATATGTAACCTCACTCATTAATAAGATTAAGCAAGTCATTGAGTCTTTCTCTTAGTCTTTAGTCTCCATGATCTCTTAGTAATCTCTTAAATCTTTCTAGTCTTATCTCTCCAAATCCATTCTAATCTTTCCTAAATACTCAGATTACTCTAAACATTACTAAAAATCATATCACTTTGTGAGAAGCTTGATTTGGATACATAAAGTGGGGAGAATCACCAGGAAGTTGAATAAATCTCATAGGAGTTGGGATGAAGAAGTTATCCCACTTTCAAATCAGGTGATTCCAGTTTCCCAGTTTGGGAATAGCACAGCTTCTTCGTCGTTCCAATCAAACCAGGATGAATCACTTTTGAAGAAGCTTGATTTGGATACATAAAGTGGTGGAGAATCACCAGGAGTTGATAAATCTCATAGGAGTTGGGATGAAGAAGTTATCCCACTTTCAAATCAGGTGATTCCAGTTTCCCAGTTTGGGAATAGCACAGCTTCTTCGTCGTTCCAATCAAACCAGGATGAATCACTTTGTGAGAAGCTTGATTTGGATACATAAAGTGGTGGAGAATCACACAGGAAGTTGAATAAATCTCATAGGAGTTGGGATGAAGAAGTTATCCCACTTTCAAATCAGGTGATTCCAGTTTCCCAGTTTGGGAATAGCACAGCTTCTTCGTCGTTCCAATCAAACCAGGATGAATCACTTTGTGAGAAGCTTGATTTGGATACATAAAGTGGTGGAGAATCACCAGGAAGTTGAATAAATCTCATAGGAGTTGGGATGAAGAAGTTATCCCACTTTCAAATCAGGTGATTCCAGTTTCCCAGTTTGGGAATAGCACAGCTTCTTCGTCGTTCCAATCAAACCAGGATGAATCACTTTGTAAGAAGCTTGATTTGGATACATAAAGTGGTGGAGAATCACCAGGAAGTTGAATAAATCTCATAGGAGTTGGGATGAAGAAGTTATCCCACTTTCAAATCAGGTGATTCCAGTTTCCCAGTTTGGGAATAGCACAGCTTCTTCGTCGTTCCAATCAAACCAGGATGAATCACTTTGTAAGAAGCTTGATTTGGATACATAAAGTGGTGGAGAATCACCAGGAAGTTGAATAAATCTCATAGGAGTTGGGATGAAGAAGTTATCCCACTTTCAAATCAGGTGATTCCAGTTTCCCAGTTTGGGAATAGCACAGCTTCTTCGTCGTTCCAATCAAACCAGGATGAATCACTTTGTAAGAAGCTTGATTTGGATACATAAAGTGGTGGAGAATCACCAGGAAGTTGAATAAATCTCATAGGAGTTGGGATGAAGAAGTTATCCCACTTTCAAATCAGGTGATTCCAGTTTCCCAGTTTGGGAATAGCACAGCTTCTTCGTCGTTCCAATCAAACCAGGATGATCACTTTGTAAGAAGCTTGATTTGGATACATAAAGTGGTGGAGAATCACCAGGAAGTTGAATAAATCTCATAGGAGTTGGGATGAAGAAGTTATCCCACTTTCAAATCAGGTGATTCCAGTTTCCCAGTTTGGGAATAGCACAGCTTCTTCGTCGTTCCAATCAAACCAGGATGAATCACTTTGTGAGAAGCTTGATTTGGATACATAAAGTGGTGGAGAATCACCAGGAAGTTGAATAAATCTCATAGGAGTTGGGATGAAGAAGTTATCCCACTTTCAAATCAGGTGATTCCAGTTTCCCAGTTTGGGAATAGCACAGCTTCTTCGTCGTTCCAATCAAACCAGGATGAATCACTTTGTAAGAAGCTTGATTTGGATACATAAAGTGGTGGAGAATCACCAGGAAGTTGAATAAATCTCATAGGAGTTGGGATGAAGAAGTTATCCCACTTTCAAATCAGGTGATTCCAGTTTCCCAGTTTGGGAATAGCACAGCTTCTTCGTCGTTCCAATCAAACCAGGATGAATCACTTTGTGAGAAGCTTGATTTGGATACATAAAGTGGTGGAGAATCACCAGGAAGTTGAATAAATCTCATAGGAGTTGGATGAAGAAGTTATCCCACTTTCAAATCAGGTGATTCCAGTTTCCCAGTTTGGGAATAGCACAGCTTCTTCGTCGTTCCAATCAAACCAGGATGAATCACTTTGTGAGAAGCTTGATTTGGATACATAAAGTGGTGGAGAATCACCAGGAAGTTGAATAAATCTCATAGGAGTTGGGATGAAGAAGTTATCCCACTTTCAAATCAGGTGATTCCAGTTTCCCAGTTTGGGAATAGCACAGCTTCTTCGTCGTTCCAATCAAACCAGGATGAATCACTTTGTAAGAAGCTTGATTTGGATACATAAAGTGGTGGAGAATCACCAGGAAGTTGAATAAATCTCATAGGAGTTGGGATGAAGAAGTTATCCCACTTTCAAATCAGGTGATTCCAGTTTCCCAGTTTGGGAATAGCACAGCTTCTTCGTCGTTCCAATCAAACCAGGATGAATCACTTTGTAAGAAGCTTGATTTGGATACATAAAGTGGTGGAGAATCACCAGGAAGTTGAATAAATCTCATAGGAGTTGGGATGAAGAAGTTATCCCACTTTCAAATCAGGTGATTCCAGTTTCCCAGTTTGGGAATAGCACAGCTTCTTCGTCGTTCCAATCAAACCAGGATGAATCACTTTGTGAAAGCTTGATTTGGATACATAAAGTGGTGGAGAATCACCAGGAAGTTGAATAAATCTCATAGGAGTTGGGATGAAGAAGTTATCCCACTTTCAAATCAGGTGATTCCAGTTTCCCAGTTTGGGAATAGCACAGCTTCTTCGTCGTTCCAATCAAACCAGGATGAATCACTTTGTGAGAAGCTTGATTTGGATACATAAAGTGGTGGAGAATCACCAGGAAGTTGAATAAATCTCATAGGAGTTGGGATGAAGAAGTTATCCCACTTTCAAATCAGGTGATTCCAGTTTCCCAGTTTGGGAATAGCACAGCTTCTTCGTCGTTCCAATCAAACCAGGATGAATCACTTTGTAAGAAGCTTGATTTGGATACATAAAGTGGTGGAGAATCACCAGGAAGTTGAATAAATCTCATAGGAGTTGGGATGAAGAAGTTATCCCACTTTCAAATCAGGTGATTCCAGTTTCCCAGTTTGGGAATAGCACAGCTTCTTCGTCGTTCCAATCAAACCAGGATGAATCTCTTTGTAAGAAGCTTGATTTGGATACATAAAGTGGTGGAGAATCACCAGGAAGTTGAATAAATCTCATAGGAGTTGGGATGAAGAAGTTATCCCACTTTCAAATCAGGTGATTCCAGTTTCCCAGTTTGGGAATAGCACAGCTTCTTCGTCGTTCCAATCAAACCAGGATGAATCACTTTGTAAGAAGCTTGATTTGGATACATAAAGTGGTGGAGAATCACCAGGAAGTTGAATAAATCTCATAGGAGTTGGGATGAAGAAGTTATCCCACTTTCAAATCAGGTGATTCCAGTTTCCCAGTTTGGGAATAGCACAGCTTCTTCGTCGTTCCAATCAAACCAGGATGAATCACTTTGTGAGAAGCTTGATTTGGATACATAAAGTGGTGGAGAATCACCAGGAAGTTGAATAAATCTCATAGGAGTTGGGATGAAGAAGTTAATCCCACTTTCAAATCAGGTGATTCCAGTTTCCCAGTTTGGGAATAGCACAGCTTCTTCGTCGTTCCAATCAAACCAGGATGAATCACTTGTAAGAAGCTTGATTTGGATACATAAAGTGGTGGAGAATCACCAGGAAGTTGAATAAATCTCATAGGAGTTGGGATGAAGAAGTTATCCCACTTTCAAATCAGGTGATTCCAGTTTCCCAGTTTGGGAATAGCACAGCTTCTTCGTCGTTCCAATCAAACCAGGATGAATCACTTTGTGAGAAGCTTGATTTGGATACATAAAGTGTGGAGAATCACCAGGAAGTTGAATGAATAATCTCATAGGAGTTGGATGAAGAAGTTATCCCACTTTCAAATCAGGTGATTCCAGTTTCCCAGTTTGGGAATAGCACAGCTTCTTCGTCGTTCCAATCAAACCAGGATGAATCACTTTGTGAGAAGCTTGATTTGGATACATAAAGTGGTGGAGAATCACCAGGAAGTTGAATAAATCTCATAGGAGTTGGGAAAAGAAGTTATCCCACTTTCAAATCAGGTGATTCCAGTTTCCCAGTTTGGGAATAGCACAGCTTCTTCGTCGTTCCAATCAAACCAGGATGAATCACTTTGTGAGAAGCTTGATTTGGATACATAAAGTGGTGGAGAATCACCAGGAAGTTGAATAAATCTCATAGGAGTTGGGATGAAGAAGTTATCCCACTTTCAAATCAGGTGATTCCAGTTTCCCAGTTTGGGAATAGCACAGCTTCTTCGTCGTTCCAATCAAACCAGGATGAATCACTTTGTGAGAAGCTTGATTTGGATACATAAAGTGGTGGAGAATCACCAGGAAGTTGAATAAATCTCATAGGAGTTGGGATGAAGAAGTTATCCCACTTTCAAATCAGGTGATTCCAGTTTCCCAGTTTGGGAATAGCACAGCTTCTTCGTCGTTCCAATCAAACCAGGATGAATCACTTTGTAAGAAGCTTGATTTGGATACATAAAGTGGTGGAGAATCACCAGGAAGTTGAATAAATCTCATAGGAGTTGGGATGAAGAAGTTATCCCACTTTCAAATCAGGTGATTCCAGTTTCCCAGTTTGGGAATAGCACAGCTTCTTCGTCGTTCCAATCAAACCAGGATGAATCACTTTGTAAGAAGCTTGATTTGGATACATAAAGTGGTGGAGAATCACCAGGAAGTTGAATAAATCTCATAGGAGTTGGGATGAAGAAGTTATCCCACTTTCAAATCAGGTGATTCCAGTTTCCCAGTTTGGGAATAGCACAGCTTCTTCGTCGTTCCAATCAAACCAGGATGAATCACTTTGTGAGAAGCTTGATTTGGACATAAAGTGGTGGAGAATCACCAGGAAGTTGAATAAATCTCATAGGAGTTGGGATGAAGAAGTTATCCCACTTTCAAATCAGGTGATTCCAGTTTCCCAGTTTGGGAATAGCACAGCTTCTTCGTCGTTCCAATCAAACCAGGATGAATCACTTTGTGAGAAGCTTGATTTGGATACATAAAGTGGTGGAGAATCACCAGGAAGTTGAATAAATCTCATAGGAGTTGGGATGAAGAAGTTATCCCACTTTCAAATCAGGTGATTCCAGTTTCCCAGTTTGGGAATAGCACAGCTTCTTCGTCGTTCCAATCAAACCAGGATGAATCACTTTGTAAGAAGCTTGATTTGGATACATAAAGTGGTGGAGAATCACCAGGAAGTTGAATAAATCTCATAGGAGTTGGGATGAAGAAGTTATCCCACTTTCAAATCAGGTGATTCCAGTTTCCCAGTTTGGGAATAGCACAGCTTCTTCGTCGTTCCAATCAAACCAGGATGAATCTTTGTAAGAAGCTTGATTTGGATACAAAGTGGTGGAGAATCACCAGGAAGTTGAATAAATCTCATAGGAGTTGGATGAAGAAGTTATCCCACTTTCAAATCAGGTGATTCCAGTTTCCCAGTTTGGGAATAGCACAGCTTCTTCGTCGTTCCAATCAAACCAGGATGAATCACTTTGTAAGAAGCTTGATTTGGATACATAAAGTGGTGGAGAATCACCAGGAAGTTGAATAAATCTCATAGGAGTTGGGATGAAGAAGTTATCCCACTTTCAAATCAGGTGATTCCAGTTTCCCAGTTTGGGAATAGCACAGCTTCTTCGTCGTTCCAATCAAACCAGGATGAATCACTTTGTGAGAAGCTTGATTTGGATACATAAAGTGGTGGAGAATCACCAGGAAGTTGAATAAATCTCATAGGAGTTGGGATGAAGAAGTTATCCCACTTTCAAATCAGGTGATTCCAGTTTCCCAGTTTGGGAATAGCACAGCTTCTTCGTCGTTCCAATCAAACCAGGATGAATCACTTTGTAAGAAGCTTGATTTGGATACATAAAGTGGTGGAGAATCACCAGGAAGTTGAATAAATCTCATAGGAGTTGGATGAAGAAGTTATCCCACTTTCAAATCAGGTGATTCCAGTTTCCCAGTTTGGGAATAGCACAGCTTCTTCGTCGTTCCAATCAAACCAGGATGAATCACTTTGTGAAGAAGCTTGATTTGGATACATAAAGTGGTGGAGAATCACCAGGAAGTTGAATAAATCTCATAGGAGTTGGGATGAAGAAGTTATCCCACTTTCAAATCAGGTGATTCCAGTTTCCCAGTTTGGGAATAGCACAGCTTCTTCGTCGTTCCAATCAAACCAGGATGAATCACTTTGTGAGAAGCTTGATTTGGATACATAAAGTGGTGGAGAATCACCAGGAAGTTGAATAAATCTCATAGGAGTTGGGATGAAGAAGTTATCCCACTTTCAAATCAGGTGATTCCAGTTTCCCAGTTTGGGAATAGCACAGCTTCTTCGTCGTTCCAATCAAACCAGGATGAATCACTTTGTGAGAAGCTTGATTTGGATACATAAAGTGGTGGAGAATCACCAGGAAGTTGAATAAATCTCATAGGAGTTGGGATGAAGAAGTTATCCCACTTTCAAATCAGGTGATTCCAGTTTCCCAGTTTGGGAATAGCACAGCTTCTTCGTCGTTCCAATCAAACCAGGATGAATCACTTTGTGAGAAGCTTGATTTGGATACATAAAGTGGTGGAGAATCACCAGGAAGTTGAATAAATCTCATAGGAGTTGGGATGAAGAAGTTATCCCACTTTCAAATCAGGTGATTCCAGTTTCCCAGTTTGGGAATAGCACAGCTTCTTCGTCGTTCCAATCAAACCAGGATGAATCTCTTTGTAAGAAGCTTGATTTGGATACATAAAGTGGTGGAGAATCACCAGGAAGTTGAATAAATCTCATAGGAGTTGGGATGAAGAAGTTATCCCACTTTCAAATCAGGTGATTCCAGTTTCCCAGTTTGGGAATAGCACACACTTTGTGAGAAGCTTGATTTGGATACATAAAGTGGTGGAGAATCACCAGGAAGTTGATAAATCTCATAGGAGTTGGGATGAAGAAGTTATCCCACTTTCAAATCAGGTGATTCCAGTTTCCCAGTTTGGGAATAGCACAGCTTCTTCGTCGTTCCAATCAAACCAGGATGAATCACTTTGTGAGAAGCTTGATTTGGATACATAAAGTGGTGGAGAATCACCAGGAAGTTGAATAAATCTCATAGGAGTTGGGATGAAGAAGTTATCCCACTTTCAAATCAGGTGATTCCAGTTTCCCAGTTTGGGAATAGCACAGCTTCTTCGTCGTTCCAATCAAACCAGGATGAATCACTTTGTGAGAAGCTTGATTTGGATACATAAAGTGGTGGAGAATCACCAGGAAGTTGAATAAATCTCATAGGAGTTGGGATGAAGAAGTTATCCCACTTTCAAATCAGGTGATTCCAGTTTCCCAGTTTGGGAATAGCACAGCTTCTTCGTCGTTCCAATCAAACCAGGATGAATCACTTTGTGAGAAGCTTGATTTGGATACATAAAGTGGTGGAGAATCACCAGGAAGTTGAATAAATCTCATAGGAGTGGGATGAAGAAGTTATCCCACTTTCAAATCAGGTGATTCCAGTTTCCCAGTTTGGGAATAGCACAGCTTCTTCGTCGTTCCAATCAAACCAGGATGAATCTTTGTAAGAAGCTTGATTTGGATACATAAAGTGGTGGAGAATCACCAGGAAGTTGAATAAATCTCATAGGAGTTGGGATGAAGAAGTTATCCCACTTTCAAATCAGGTGATTCCAGTTTCCCAGTTTGGGAATAGCACAGCTTCTTCGTCGTTCCAATCAAACCAGGATGAATCACTTTGTGAGAAGCTTGATTTGGATACATAAAGTGGTGGAGAATCACCAGGAAGTTGAATAAATCTCATAGGAGTTGGATGAAGAAGTTATCCCACTTTCAAATCAGGTGATTCCAGTTTCCCAGTTTGGGAATAGCACAGCTTCTTCGTCGTTCCAATCAAACCAGGATGAATCACTTTGTGAGAAGCTTGATTTGGATACATAAAGTGGTGGAGAATCACCAGGAAGTTGAATAAATCTCATAGGAGTGGGTGGAATGAAGAAGTTATCCCACTTTCAAATCAGGTGATTCCAGTTTCCCAGTTTGGGAATAGCACAGCTTCTTCGTCGTTCCAATCAAACCAGGATGAATCACTTTGTGAGAAGCTTGATTTGGATACATAAAGTGGTGGAGAATCACCAGGAAGTTGAATAAATCTCATAGGAGTTGGGATGAAGAAGTTATCCCACTTTCAAATCAGGTGATTCCAGTTTCCCAGTTTGGGAATAGCACAGCTTCTTCGTCGTTCCAATCAAACCAGGATGAATCACTTGTAAGAAGCTTGATTTGGATACATAAAGTGGTGGAGAATCACCAGGAAGTTGAATAAATCTCATAGGAGTTGGGATGAAGAAGTTATCCCACTTTCAAATCAGGTGATTCCAGTTTCCCAGTTTGGGAATAGCACAGCTTCTTCGTCGTTCCAATCAAACCAGGATGAATCACTTTGTAAGAAGCTTGATTTGGATACATAAAGTGGTGGAGAATCACCAGGAAGTTGAATAAATCTCATAGGAGTTGGGATGAAGAAGTTATCCCACTTTCAAATCAGGTGATTCCAGTTTCCCAGTTTGGGAATAGCACAGCTTCTTCGTCGTTCCAATCAAACCAGGATGAATCACTTTGTAAGAAGCTTGATTTGGATACATAAAGTGGTGGAGAATCACCAGGAAGTTGAATAAATCTCATAGGAGTTGGATGAAGAAGTTATCCCACTTTCAAATCAGGTGATTCCAGTTTCCCAGTTTGGGAATAGCACAGCTTCTTCGTCGTTCCAATCAAACCAGGATGAATCTTTGTAAAAGCTTGATTTGGATACATAAAGTGGTGGAGAATCACCAGGAGAGTTGAATAAATCTCATAGGAGTTGGGATGAAGAAGTTATCCCACTTTCAAATCAGGTGATTCCAGTTTCCCAGTTTGGGAATAGCACAGCTTCTTCGTCGTTCCAATCAAACCAGGATGAATCACTTTGTGAGAAGCTTGATTTGGATACATAAAGTGGTGGAGAATCACCAGGAAGTTGAATAAATCTCATAGGAGTTGGGATGAAGAAGTTATCCCACTTTCAAATCAGGTGATTCCAGTTTCCCAGTTTGGGAATAGCACAGCTTCTTCGTCGTTCCAATCAAACCAGGATGAATCACTTTGTAAGAAGCTTGATTTGGATACATAAAGTGGTGGAGAATCACCAGGAAGTTGAATAAATCTCATAGGAGTTGGGATGAAGAAGTTATCCCACTTTCAAATCAGGTGATTCCAGTTTCCCAGTTTGGGAATAGCACAGCTTCTTCGTCGTTCCAATCAAACCAGGATGAATCACTTTGTGAGAAGCTTGATTTGGATACATAAAGTGGTGGAGAATCACCAGGAAGTTGAATAAATCTCATAGGAGTTGGGATGAAGAAGTTATCCCACTTTCAAATCAGGTGATTCCAGTTTCCCAGTTTGGGAATAGCACAGCTTCTTCGTCGTTCCAATCAAACCAGGATGAATCACTTTGTGAGAAGCTTGATTTGGATACATAAAGTGTGGAGAATCACCAGGAAGTTGAATAAATCTCATAGGAGTTGGGATGAAGAAGTTATCCCACTTTCAAATCAGGTGATTCCAGTTTCCCAGTTTGGGAATAGCACAGCTTCTTCGTCGTTCCAATCAAACCAGGATGAATCACTTTGTGAGAAGCTTGATTTGGATACATAAAGTGGTGGAGAATCACCAGGAAGTTGAATAAATCTCATAGGAGTTGGGATGAAGAAGTTATCCCACTTTCAAATCAGGTGATTCCAGTTTCCCAGTTTGGGAATAGCACAGCTTCTTCGTCGTTCCAATCAAACCAGGATGAATCACTTTGTGAGAAGCTTGATTTGGATACATAAAGTGGTGGAGAATCACCAGGAAGTTGAATAAATCTCATAGGAGTTGGGATGAAGAAGTTATCCCACTTTCAAATCAGGTGATTCCAGTTTCCCAGTTTGGGAATAGCACAGCTTCTTCGTCGTTCCAAAAACCAGGATGAATCACTTTGTGAGAAGCTTGATTTGGATACATAAAGTGGTGGAGAATCACCAGGAAGTTGAATAAATCTCATAGGAGTTGGGAAAGAAGTTATCCCACTTTCAAATCAGGTGATTCCAGTTTCCCAGTTTGGGAATAGCACAGCTTCTTCGTCGTTCCAATCAAACCAGGATGAATCACTTTGTAAGAAGCTTGATTTGGATACATAAAGTGGTGGAGAATCACCAGGAAGTTGAATAAATCTCATAGGAGTTGGGATGAAGAAGTTATCCCACTTTCAAATCAGGTGATTCCAGTTTCCCAGTTTGGGAATAGCACAGCTTCTTCGTCGTTCCAATCAAACCAGGATGAATCACTTTGTGAGAAGCTTGATTTGGATACATAAAGTGGTGGAGAATCACCAGGAAGTTGAATAAATCTCATAGGAGTTGGGATGAAGAAGTTATCCCACTTTCAAATCAGGTGATTCCAGTTTCCCAGTTTGGGAATAGCACAGCTTCTTCGTCGTTCCAATCAAACCAGGATGAATCACTTTGTGAGAAGCTTGATTTGGATACATAAAGTGGTGGAGAATCACCAGGAAGTTGAATAAATCTCATAGGAGTTGGGATGAAGAAGTTATCCCACTTTCAAATCAGGTGATTCCAGTTCCCAGTTTGGGAATAGCACAGCTTCTTCGTCGTTCCAATCAAACCAGGATGAATCACTTTGTAAGAAGCTTGATTTGGATACATAAAGTGGTGGAGAATCACCAGGAAGTTGAATAAATCTCATAGGAGTTGGGATGAAGAAGTTATCCCACTTTCAAATCAGGTGATTCCAGTTTCCCAGTTTGGGAATAGCACAGCTTCTTCGTCGTTCCAATCAAACCAGGATGAATCACTTTGTAAGAAGCTTGATTTGGATACATAAAGTGGTGGAGAATCACCAGGAAGTTGAATAAATCTCATAGGAGTTGGGATGAAGAAGTTATCCCACTTTCAAATCAGGTGATTCCAGTTTCCCAGTTTGGGAATAGCACAGCTTCTTCGTCGTTCCAATCAAACCAGGATGAATCACTTTGTAAGAAGCTTGATTTGGATACATAAAGTGGTGGAGAATCACCAGGAAGTTGAATAAATCTCATAGGAGTTGGATGAAGAAGTTATCCCACTTTCAAATCAGGTGATTCCAGTTTCCCAGTTTGGGAATAGCACAGCTTCTTCGTCGTTCCAATCAAACCAGGATGAATCACTTTGTGAGAAGCTTGATTTGGATACATAAAGTGGTGGAGAATCACCAGGAAGTTGAATAAATCTCATAGGAGTTGGGATGAAGAAGTTATCCCACTTTCAAATCAGGTGATTCCAGTTTCCCAGTTTGGGAATAGCACAGCTTCTTCGTCGTTCCAATCAAACCAGGATGAATCACTTTGTAGAAGCTTGATTTGGATACATAAAGTGGTGGAGAATCACCAGGAAGTTGAATAAATCTCATAGGAGTTGGGATGAAGAAGTTATCCCACTTTCAAATCAGGTGATTCCAGTTTCCCAGTTTGGGAATAGCACAGCTTCTTCGTCGTTCCAATCAAACCAGGATGAATCACTTTGTGAGAAGCTTGATTTGGATACATAAAGTGGTGGAGAATCACCAGGAAGTTGAATAAATCTCATAGGAGTTTGGATGAAGAAGTTATCCCACTTTCAAATCAGGTGATTCCAGTTTCCCAGTTTGGGAATAGCACAGCTTCTTCGTCGTTCCAATCAAACCAGGATGAATCACTTTGTGAGAAGCTTGATTTGGATACATAAAGTGTGGTGGAGAATCACCAGGAAGTTGAATAAATCTCATAGGAGTTGGGAAAGAAGTTATCCCACTTTCAAATCAGGTGATTCCAGTTTCCCAGTTTGGGAATAGCACAGCTTCTTCGTCGTTCCAATCAAACCAGGATGAATCACTTTGTGAGAAGCTTGATTTGGATACATAAAGTGGTGGAGAATCACCAGGAAGTTGAATAAATCTCATAGGAGTTGGGATGAAGAAGTTATCCCACTTTCAAATCAGGTGATCCAGGGTTTGGGATCAGGCTTTCGTCGTCAATCAAACAAGACAGAAATTGAAAAGCTTGATGAACATAAAATGGTGATACAGAATCAAAGGGAGAATAAAAAAATATAAAAATTGGGATGAAGAAGTTATCCCACTCAAATCAGGTGATTCCAGTTTCCCAGTTTGGGAATAGCACAGCTTCTTCGTCGTTCCAATCAAACCAGGATGAATCACTTTGTGAGAAGCTTGATTTGGATACATAAAGTGGTGGAGAATCACCAGGAAGTTGAATAAATCTCATAGGAGTTGGGATGAAGAAGTTATCCCACTTTCAAATCAGGTGATTCCAGTTTCCCAGTTTGGGAATAGCACAGCTTCTTCGTCGTTCCAATCAAACCAGGATGAATCACTTTGTGAGAAGCTTGATTTGGATACATAAAGTGGTGGAGAATCACCAGGAAGTTGAATAAATCTCATAGGAGTTGGGATGAAGAAGTTATCCCACTTTCAAATCAGGTGATTCCAGTTTCCCAGTTTGGGAATAGCACAGCTTCTTCGTCGTTCCAATCAAACCAGGATGAATCACTTTGTAAGAAGCTTGATTTGGATACATAAAGTGGTGGAGAATCACCAGGAAGTTGAATAAATCTCATAGGAGTTGGGATGAAGAAGTTATCCCACTTTCAAATCAGGTGATTCCAGTTTCCCAGTTTGGGAATAGCACAGCTTCTTCGTCGTTCCAATCAAACCAGGATGAATCACTTTGTGAGAAGCTTGATTTGGATACATAAAGTGGTGGAGAATCACCAGGAAGTTGAATAAATCTCATAGGAGTTGGGATGAAGAAGTTATCCCACTTTCAAATCAGGTGATTCCAGTTTCCCAGTTTGGGAATAGCACAGCTTCTTCGTCGTTCCAATCAAACCAGGATGAATCACTTTGTGAGAAGCTTGATTTGGATACATAAAGTGGTGGAGAATCACCAGGAAGTTGAATAAATCTCATAGGAGTTGGATGAAGAAGTTATCCCACTTTCAAATCAGGTGATTCCAGTTTCCCAGTTTGGGAATAGCACAGCTTCTTCGTCGTTCCAATCAAACCAGGATGAATCACTTTGTGAGAAGCTTGATTTGGATACATAAAGTGGTGGAGAATCACCAGGAAGTTGAATAAATCTCATAGGAGTTGGGATGAAGAAGTTATCCCACTTTCAAATCAGGTGATTCCAGTTTCCCAGTTTGGGAATAGCACAGCTTCTTCGTCGTTCCAATCAAACCAGGATGAATCACTTTGTAAGAAGCTTGATTTGGATACATAAAGTGGTGGAGAATCACCAGGAAGTTGAATAAATCTCATAGGAGTTGGGATGAAGAAGTTATCCCACTTTCAAATCAGGTGATTCCAGTTTCCCAGTTTGGGAATAGCACAGCTTCTTCGTCGTTCCAATCAAACCAGGATGAATCACTTTGTAAGAAGCTTGATTTGGATACATAAAGTGGTGGAGAATCACCAGGAAGTTGAATAAATCTCATAGGAGTTGGGATGAAGAAGTTATCCCACTTTCAAATCAGGTGATTCCAGTTTCCCAGTTTGGGAATAGCACAGCTTCTTCGTCGTTCCAATCAAACCAGGATGAATCACTTTGTAAGAAGCTTGATTTGGATACATAAAGTGGTGGAGAATCACCAGGAAGTTGAATAAATCTCATAGGAGTTGGGATGAAGAAGTTATCCCACTTTCAAATCAGGTGATTCCAGTTTCCCAGTTTGGGAATAGCACAGCTTCTTCGTCGTTCCAATCAAACCAGGATGAATCACTTTGTGAGAAGCTTGATTTGGATACATAAAGTGGTGGAGAATCACCAGGAAGTTGAATAAATCTCATAGGAGTTGGGATGAGAAAGTTATCCCACTTTCAAATCAGGTGATTCCAGTTTCCCAGTTTGGGAATAGCACAGCTTCTTCGTCGTTCCAATCAAACCAGGATGAATCACTTTGTAAGAAGCTTGATTTGGATACATAAAGTGGTGGAGAATCACCAGGAAGTTGAATAAATCTCATAGGAGTTGGGATGAAGAAGTTATCCCACTTTCAAATCAGGTGATTCCAGTTTCCCAGTTTGGGAATAGCACAGCTTCTTCGTCGTTCCAATCAAACCAGGATGAATCACTTTGTAAGAAGCTTGATTTGGATACATAAAGTGGTGGAGAATCACCAGGAAGTTGAATAAATCTCATAGGAGTTGGGATGAAGAAGTTATCCCACTTTCAAATCAGGTGATTCCAGTTTCCCAGTTTGGGAATAGCACAGCTTCTTCGTCGTTCCAATCAAACCAGGATGAATCACTTTGTAAGAAGCTTGATTTGGATACATAAAGTGGTGGAGAATCACCAGGAAGTTGAATAAATCTCATAGGAGTTGGATGAAGAAGTTATCCCACTTTCAAATCAGGTGATTCCAGTTTCCCAGTTTGGGAATAGCACAGCTTCTTCGTCGTTCCAATCAAACCAGGATGAATCACTTTGTAAGAAGCTTGATTTGGATACATAAAGTGGTGGAGAATCACCAGGAAGTTGAATAAATCTCATAGGAGTTGGGATGAAGAAGTTATCCCACTTTCAAATCAGGTGATTCCAGTTTCCCAGTTTGGGAATAGCACAGCTTCTTCGTCGTTCCAATCAACCAGGATGAATCACTTTGTGAGAAGCTTGATTTGGATACATAAAGTGGTGGAGAATCACCAGGAAGTTGAATAAATCTCATAGGAGTTGGGATGAAGAAGTTATCCCACTTTCAAATCAGGTGATTCCAGTTTCCCAGTTTGGGAATAGCACAGCTTCTTCGTCGTTCCAATCAAACCAGGATGAATCACTTTGTAAGAAGCTTGATTTGGATACATAAAGTGGTGGAGAATCACCAGGAAGTTGAATAAATCTCATAGGAGTTGGGATGAAGAAGTTATCCCACTTTCAAATCAGGTGATTCCAGTTTCCCAGTTTGGGAATAGCACAGCTTCTTCGTCGTTCCAATCAAACCAGGATGAATCACTTTGTGAGAAGCTTGATTTGGATACATAAAGTGGTGGAGAATCACCAGGAAGTTGAATAAATCTCATAGGAGTTGGGATGAAGAAGTTATCCCACTTTCAAATCAGGTGATTCCAGTTTCCCAGTTTGGGAATAGCACAGCTTCTTCGTCGTTCCAATCAAACCAGGATGAATCACTTTGTAAGAAGCTTGATTTGGATACATAAAGTGGTGGAGAATCACCAGGAAGTTGAATAAATCTCATAGGAGTTGGGATGAAGAAGTTATCCCACTTTCAAATCAGGTGATTCCAGTTTCCCAGTTTGGGAATAGCACAGCTTCTTCGTCGTTCCAATCAAACCAGGATGAATCACTTTGTGAGAAGCTTGATTTGGATACATAAAGTGGTGGAGAATCACCAGGAAGTTGAATAAATCTCATAGGAGTTGGATGAAGAAGTTATCCCACTTTCAAATCAGGTGATTCCAGTTTCCCAGTTTGGGAATAGCACAGCTTCTTCGTCGTTCCAATCAAACCAGGATGAATCACTTTGTGAGAAGCTTGATTTGGATACATAAAGTGGTGGAGAATCACCAGGAAGTTGAATAAATCTCATAGGAGTTGGGATGAAGAAGTTATCCCACTTTCAAATCAGGTGATTCCAGTTTCCCAGTTTGGGAATAGCACAGCTTCTTCGTCGTTCCAATCAAACCAGGATGAATCACTTTGTGAGAAGCTTGATTTGGATACATAAAGTGGTGGAGAATCACCAGGAAGTTGAATAAATCTCATAGGAGTTGGGATGAAGAAGTTATCCCACTTTCAAATCAGGTGATTCCAGTTTCCCAGTTTGGGAATAGCACAGCTTCTTCGTCGTTCCAATCAAACCAGGATGAATCACTTTGTAAGAAGCTTGATTTGGATACATAAAGTGGTGGAGAATCACCAGGAAGTTGAATAAATCTCATAGGAGTTGGGATGAAGAAGTTATCCCACTTTCAAATCAGGTGATTCCAGTTTCCCAGTTTGGGAATAGCACAGCTTCTTCGTCGTTCCAATCAAACCAGGATGAATCACTTTGTGAGAAGCTTGATTTGGATACATAAAGTGGTGGAGAATCACCAGGAAGTTGAATAAATCTCATAGGAGTTGGGATGAAGAAGTTATCCCACTTTCAAATCAGGTGATTCCAGTTTCCCAGTTTGGGAATAGCACAGCTTCTTCGTCGTTCCAATCAAACCAGGATGAATCACTTTGTGAGAAGCTTGATTTGGATACATAAAGTGGTGGAGAATCACCAGGAAGTTGAATAAATCTCATAGGAGTTGGGATGAAGAAGTTATCCCACTTTCAAATCAGGTGATTCCAGTTTCCCAGTTTGGGAATAGCACAGCTTCTTCGTCGTTCCAATCAAACCAGGATGAATCACTTTGTGAGAAGCTTGATTTGGATACATAAAGTGGTGGAGAATCACCAGGAAGTTGAATAAATCTCATAGGAGTTGGGATGAAGAAGTTATCCCACTTTCAAATCAGGTGATTCCAGTTTCCCAGTTTGGGAATAGCACAGCTTCTTCGTCGTTCCAATCAAACCAGGATGAATCACTTTGTAAGAAGCTTGATTTGGATACATAAAGTGGTGGAGAAATCACCAGGAAGTTGAATAAATCTCATAGGAGTTGGGATGAAGAAGTTATCCCACTTTCAAATCAGGTGATTCCAGTTTCCCAGTTTGGGAATAGCACAGCTTCTTCGTCGTTCCAATCAAACCAGGATGAATCACTTTGTAAGAAGCTTGATTTGGATACATAAAGTGGTGAGATTCACCAGGAAGTTGAATAAATCTCATAGGAGTTGGATGAAGAAGTTATCCCACTTTCAAATCAGGTGATTCCAGTTTCCCAGTTTGGGAATAGCACAGCTTCTTCGTCGTTCCAATCAAACCAGGATGAATCACTTTGTAAGAAGCTTGATTTAGATACATAAAGTGGTGGAGAATCACCAGGAAGCTGAATAAATCTCATAGGAGTTGGATGAAGAAGTTATCCCACTTTCAAATCAGGTGATTCCAGTTTCCCAGTTTGGGAATAGCACAGCTTCTTCGCCGTTCCAATCAAACCAGGATGAATCACTTTGTAAGAAGCTTGATTTGGATACATAAAGTGGTGGAGAATCACCAGGAAGTTGAATAAATCTCATAGGAGTTGGGATGAAGAAGTTATCCCACTTTCAAATCAGGTGATTCCAGTTTCCCAGTTTGGGAATAGCACAGCTTCTTCGTCGTTCCAATCAAACCAGGATGAATCACTTTGTAAGAAGCTTGATTTGGATACATAAAGTGGTGGAGAATCACCAGGAAGTTGAATAAATCTCATAGGAAGTGGGATGAAGAAGTTATCCCACTTTCAAATCAGGTGATTCCAGTTTCCCAGTTTGGGAATAGCACAGCTTCTTCGTCGTTCCAATCAAACCAGGATGAATCACTTTGTAAGAAGCTTGATTTGGATACATAAAGTGGTGGAGAATCACCAGGAAGTTGAATAAATCTCATAGGAGTTGGGATGAAGAAGTTATCCCACTTTCAAATCAGGTGATTCCAGTTTCCCAGTTTGGGAATAGCACAGCTTCTTCGTCGTTCCAATCAAACCAGGATGAATCACTTTGTAAGAAGCTTGATTTGGATACATAAAGTGGTGGAGAATCACCAGGAAGTTGAATAAATCTCATAGGAGTTGGGATGAAGAAGTTATCCCACTTTCAAATCAGGTGATTCCAGTTTCCCAGTTTGGGAATAGCACAGCTTCTTCGTCGTTCCAATCAAACCAGGATGAATCACTTTGTGAGAAGCTTGATTTGGATACATAAAGTGGTGGAGAATCACCAGGAAGTTGAATAAATCTCATAGGAGTTGGGATGAAGAAGTTATCCCACTTTCAAATCAGGTGATTCCAGTTTCCCAGTTTGGGAATAGCACAGCTTCTTCGTCGTTCCAATCAAACCAGGATGAATCACTTTGAAGAAGCTTGATTTGGATACATAAAGTGGTGGAGAATCACCAGGAAGTTGAATAAATCTCATAGGAGTTGGGATGAAGAAGTTATCCCACTTTCAAATCAGGTGATTCCAGTTTCCCAGTTTGGGAATAGCACAGCTTCTTCGTCGTTCCAATCAAACCAGGATGAATCACTTTGTGAAGAAGCTTGATTTGGATACATAAAGTGGTGGAGAATCACCAGGAAGTTGAATAAATCTCATAGGAGTTGGGATGAAGAAGTTATCCCACTTTCAAATCAGGTGATTCCAGTTTCCCAGTTTGGGAATAGCACAGCTTCTTCGTCGTTCCAATCAAACCAGGATGAATCACTTTGTGAGAAGCTTGATTTGGATACATAAAGTGGTGAGAATCACCAGGAAGTTGAATAAATCTCATAGGAGTTGGGATGAAGAAGTTATCCCACTTTCAAATCAGGTGATTCCAGTTTCCCAGTTTGGGAATAGCACAGCTTCTTCGTCGTTCCAATCAAACCAGGATGAATCACTTTGTAAGAAGCTTGATTTGGATACATAAAGTGGTGGAGAATCACCAGGAAGTTGAATAATTCTCATAGGAGTTGGGATGAAGAAGTTATCCCACTTTCAAATCAGGTGATTCCAGTTTCCCAGTTTGGGAATAGCACAGCTTCTTCGTCGTTCCAATCAAACCAGGATGAATCACTTTGTGAGAAGCTTGATTTGGATACATAAAGTGGTGGAGAATCACCAGGAAGTTGAATAAATCTCATAGGAGTTGGGATGAAGAAGTTATCCCACTTTCAAATCAGGTGATTCCAGTTTCCCAGTTTGGGAATAGCACAGCTTCTTCGTCGTTCCAATCAAACCAGGATGAATCACTTTGTAAGAAGCTTGATTTGGATACATAAAGTGGTGGAGAATCACCAGGAAGTTGAATAAATCTCATAGGAGTTGGGATGAAGAAGTTATCCCACTTTCAAATCAGGTGATTCCAGTTTCCCAGTTTGGGAATAGCACAGCTTCTTCGTCGTTCCAATCAAACCAGGATGAATCACTTTGTAAGAAGCTTGATTTGGATACATAAAGTGGTGGAGAATCACCAGGAAGTTGAATAAATCTCATAGGAGTTGGGATGAAGAAGTTATCCCACTTTCAAATCAGGTGATTCCAGTTTCCCAGTTTGGGAATAGCACAGCTTCTTCGTCGTTCCAATCAAACCAGGATGAATCACTTTGTAGAAGCTTGATTTGGATACATAAAGTGGTGGAGAATCACCAGGAAGTTGAATAAATCTCATAGGAGTTGGGATGAAGAAGTTATCCCACTTTCAAATCAGGTGATTCCAGTTTCCCAGTTTGGGAATAGCACAGCTTCTTCGTCGTTCCAATCAAACCAGGATGAATCACTTTGTAAGAAGCTTGATTTGGATACATAAAGTGGTGGGAGAATCACCAGGAAGTTGAATAAATCTCATAGGAGTTGGGATGAAGAAGTTATCCCACTTTCAAATCAGGTGATTCCAGTTTCCCAGTTTGGGAATAGCACAGCTTCTTCGTCGTTCCAATCAAACCAGGATGAATCACTTTGTAAGAAGCTTGATTTGGATACATAAAGTGGTGGAGAATCACCAGGAAGTTGAATAAATCTCATAGGAGTTGGGATGAAGAAGTTATCCCACTTTCAAATCAGGTGATTCCAGTTTCCCAGTTTGGGAATAGCACAGCTTCTTCGTCGTTCCAATCAAACCAGGATGAATCACTTTGTAAGAAGCTTGATTTGGATACATAAAGTGGTGGAGAATCACCAGGAAGTTGAATAAATCTCATAGGAGTTGGGATGAAGAAGTTATCCCACTTTCAAATCAGGTGATTCCAGTTTCCCAGTTTGGGAATAGCACAGCTTCTTCGTCGTTCCAATCAAACCAGGATGAATCACTTTGTAAGAAGCTTGATTTGGATACATAAAGTGGTGGAGAATCACCAGGAAGTTGAATAAATCTCATAGGAGTTGGGATGAAGAAGTTATCCCACTTTCAAATCAGGTGATTCCAGTTTCCCAGTTTGGGAATAGCACAGCTTTTCGTCGTTCCAATCAAACCAGGATGAATCACTTTGTGAGAAGCTTGATTTGGATACATAAAGTGGTGGAGAATCGCCAGGAAGTGAATAAATCTCATAGGAGTTGGATGAAGAAGTTATCCCACTTTCAAATCAGGTGATTCCAGTTTCCCAGTTTGGGAATAGCACAGCTTCTTCGTCGTTCCAATCAAACCAGGATGAATCACTTTGTGAGAAGCTTGATTTGGATACATAAAGTGGTGGAGAATCACCAGGAAGTTGAATAAATCTCATAGGAGTTGGGATGAAGAAGTTATCCCACTTTCAAATCAGGTGATTCCAGTTTCCCAGTTTGGGAATAGCACAGCTTCTTCGTCGTTCCAATCAAACCAGGATGAATCACTTTGTGAGAAGCTTGATTTGGATACATAAAGTGGTGGAGAATCACCAGGAAGTTGAATAAATCTCATAGGAGTTGGGATGAAGAAGTTATCCCACTTTCAAATCAGGTGATTCCAGTTTCCCAGTTTGGGAATAGCACAGCTTCTTCGTCGTTCCAATCAAACCAGGATGAATCTCTTTGTAAGAAGCTTGATTTGGATACATAAAGTGGTGGAGAATCACCAGGAAGTTGAATAATCTCATAGGAGTTGGGATGAAGAAGTTATCCCACTTTCAAATCAGGTGATTCCAGTTCCCAGTTTGGGAATAGCACAGTTCTCTTCGTCGTTCCAATCAAACCAGGATGAATCTCTTTGTAAGAAGCTTGATTTGGATACATAAAGTGGTGGAGAATCACCAGGAAGTTGAATAAATCTCATAGGAGTTGGATGAAGAAGTTATCCCACTTTCAAATCAGGTGATTCCAGTTTCCCAGTTTGGGAATAGCACAGCTTCTTCGTCGTTCCAATCAAACCAGGATGAATCTCTTTGTAAGAAGCTTGATTTGGATACATAAAGTGGTGGAGAATCACCAGGAAGTTGAATAAATCTCATAGGAGTTGGGATGAAGAAGTTATCCCAATTTTAAATCAGGTGATTCCAGTTTCCCAGTTTGGGAATAGCACAGCTTCTTCGTCGTTCCAATCAAACCAGGATGAATCACTTTGTGAGAAGCTTGATTTGGATACATAAAGTGGTGGAGAATCACCAGGAAGTTGAATAAATCTCATAGGAGTTGGGATGAAGAAGTTATCCCACTTTCAAATCAGGTGATTCCAGTTTCCCAGTTGGGAATAGGACAGCTTCTTTGTCCTTCCAATCAAACCAGGATGAATACTTGTGAGAAGCTTGATTGGATACAAAAGTGGGGAGAATCATCAGGAAATAGAATAAATCTCATAGGAGTTGGGATGAAGAAGAAGTTATCCCACTTTCAAATCAGGTGATTCCAGTTTCCCAGTTTGGGAATAGCACAGCAGCTCATCGTTGTTCCAATCAAACCAGGATGAATCACTTTGTGAGAAGCTTGATTTGAGATACATACAAGTGGTGGAGAATCACCAGTAAATAGAATAAATCTCATAGGAGTTGGGATGAAGAAGTTATCCCACTTTCAAATTAGGTGATTCCAGTTTCCCAATTTGGGATAGCACAGATTCATCGTATGTTCCAATCAAACTAGGATGAATCACTTTGTGAGAAGCTTGATTTGGATACATAAAGTGGTGGAGAATCACCAGGAATAGAATAAATCTCATAGGAGAGTGGGATTGAAGAAGTTATCCCACTTTCAAATCAGGTGATTCCAGTTTCCCAATTTGGGAATAGCACAGATTCTTCGTCGTTCCAATGAAACCAGGATGAATCTCTTTGTAAGAAGCTTGATTTAGATACATAAATGGTGGAGAATGACCAGGATGTTGAATAAATCTCATAGGAGTGGGATGAAGAAGTTATCCCACTTTCAAATCAGGTGATTCAGTTTCCCAGTTTGGGAATAACACAGTTTCTTCGTCGTTCCCATCAAACCAGATGAATCTCTGTAAGAAGCTTGATTGGGATACATAAAGTGGTGGAGAATCACCAGGAGCAGGAAATCTCAAGGGGGAGAAAGGGGGTTGGGAGAAAATGGGAGGGGGAAGGAAAGAGGGGGTGGGACAGGGGGGGGGGGTGGGGCAGGGGAGGGAAGTGGGGGGGGGGAAAGGGTGAGGGGGGGAGGAAAGGACTGGGTTGGAGAGGGAAGGGGAGGGGGAGGGGGAATGAAGGGTGTGGGGGAAAGAGGGGGGGGGGGGGAAGGGGGGGGGAAGGAGGGGGGGAAAAGGGGAAAGAGAAGGGGGGGAAAAAAGGAGGGGGAGGGGGGGGAAAAAGGGGGGGGGGGAAAAAGAGAGGGGGAGGGGGAGGGGGTGGGGGGGGGGAAGGGAGACGGGATTGAGGGAGGGGGGAAGGGGGGGGGGGGAGGGGGAAGGGAAAAGAGGGGGAAACAGGAAAGGAAAAGGGGAAAGGAAGGGGGGGAGGGGAGAACAGGGGGGAGGGGGGGGGGAAGGGGGAAGGAAGGAAGGGGGAGGGGGGATAGGGGGGGGGGAAGACGGGGGAAGGGGGGGGGAAAAAGAAGGGGGGGGGGGAAAGGGGGAGGGGGGGGAAGAGGGGGGAGGGGGGGAGGGAAAAAGAGGGAGGGGGAAAGGAGTGGGGGAAGGTGAGGGGAAAAGGGGGAAGGGGGGGAGGCGACAGGGGGGAGGGGGGTGGGGGGAAGGGAGGGAGGGGGGAGGGGGGGAAAGGTGGGGTGGGGGGGGGGGGGGGAAGAAAAGGGAGGGGGGGGGAGGGGGAGGGAAGGAAGGGAGGGGGAGGCAGGGGGGGGGAGAGGGGGGGGGGGGGAGGGGGTGGGGGGGGGGGGGGGGGGGAAACGGGGGGGGGAGGGAGGGGGGGGGGGGGGGGGGGGGAGGGGGACCGGTGACGAGGGGGGGGGGAGAGGGGGGGCGGGTGGGGGAGAGGGAGGGGGAGAGGGGGAGGAGGGGGGGGGGGAGGGGGGGGGGGGGGGGAGGGGAAGGGGAAAGGGGGGGGGGGGGGGGGAGGGGGGAAAAGGGAGGGGGGGGGGGGGGGGGGAAGGGGGGTGGGGAAGGGGGGAAGGGGGGGGGAAAAAGGGGGGAGAGGAGGGGAGGGGAAGGGGGGGGGGGGGGAGTGGGGAAGGGGGGAGAGGGAGGGGAGGGGGGGGGGGGGGGAAAAGGGAAAGGGGGAGGGGGGGGGGGGGGGAAAAAAGAGGGGGAGAAAAGGGGGGGGGAAGGGGGGGGGAAAGGGGGGGGGGGGGGGGGGGGGGGGAGAAGGGAGGGGGGGGGGGGGGGGGAGGGGGGGGGGGGGAAAAGAGGGGGGGGGGGGGGGGAAGGGGAAGGAAGGGGGGGGGGGGGGGGGGGGAAGGGCGAGGGGGGGGGGAAGGGGGGGGGAAAAGGGGGGAAGGGAGGAAGGGGAAAAAGGAAGGGGGGAAGGGGGGGGAGGGGCGGGGAAGGGGGGGGGGAGGGGGGGAAGGGGGGGGGGGCGGGGGGGGAGGGGGGAGGGGAAGGGGGGGGAGGGGGGGGGGGTGAGCAAAAAAAGGAGGGGGGAGAAGGGGAAGGAGGGGGAGGGGGGAGAAAAGTGGGGGGGGGGGAAGATGGGGGGGGGGGGGAGAAGGGGGGGGGGGGGAGGGGGGGGGGGGGGGGAGGGGGAGGGGGGGGGGAAAGGGGGGAAGGGAGGGGGGGGTGGGGGGGGGAGGGGGGGAACAGGGGAGGGGGGGGGGTGGGAAAGGGGGGGAGGGAAGGGGGGGGTGGAAAAGGGGGATAGGGAACGGGGGGGAGGAGGGGGGGAAGGGGAGGAGGGGGAGCAGGGGGGGGGGGGGGGGAGGAGGAAAAGGAAAGTGGGGGGGGAGGAAAGGTGAGGGGGGGGGGAAAATGGGGGGGAAGGGGGGGAAAGGGGGGGGGAAAGGAAAGGGGGGGGAAAAAGGGGGGGGGGGGAGAAGTGAGGGAAAGGGGGGGGGGGGGAAAGGAACCAGGGGGGGAAAAAAGGGGGGGGGGGGGGGGGGGGAGGGAAGGAGGGGAAGGGGGGGGGGGGGGGCGGGGGGGGAAAGGGGGGGGGGGAAGGGGGGGGGGGGACAGGGGGGAGGGGGGGGGGGGGGGGGGGGGGGGTGGGGGGAGATAAGGGGGGGGGGAAGAGGAGGATGGGGGGGGGGGGGTGGGGGGGAGGGGGGGAGGGGGGGGGGGATGGGGGGGGGGGGGGGGGGGGGGGGGGGGTGAGGGGGGGGGGGGGAAAAGGGAGGGGGGGGGGGGGGGGAGGGGGGGGGGAGGGGGGGAGGGGGGAAGGGGGGGAGGGGGGGAAGGGGGGAGGGGGGGGGGGGGGGGGGGGAAGGGGGAGGGGGGGGGGGTAGGGGGGGGGGAAGAGGTAGGGGGGGGGGGGGGGGGGGAATAGGGGGGGGGGGGGGGGGGGGGGAGGGGGGGGGGGAAAAAGGGGGGGGAGGGGGGGGGGGAAGGGAGGGGGAGGGAGAGGGGGAAGGGGGGGGAAGGAAAGGGAGGGGGGGGGGGGGGGAAGGGGGGGGGGGGGGGGGGGGGGAAGGGGGGAAAAAGGGGGGGGGGGGGGAAAGGGGGGGGGGGGGGGAAAGGGGGGGGAGGTTGGGGGGGGGGGAAAGGGAGGGGAGGGGGGAAGGGGGGTGGGGGGGGGGGGGGGGGGGGGGGGAAAGGGGGGTGGTGGGTGGGGGGGGGGAAGGGGGGGGGGGGGAGGGGGGGGGAGGGGGGGAAAAGGGGGGGGGAAGGGGGCGGGGGGGGGGGGGAAGGGGGGGAGGGGGGGAGGGGGGGGGGGGGGGGGGAGGGGGGGGGGGGGGGGGGGGGGGGGGAAGGGGGGGGGGGGGGGGGGGGGGGGAGGGGAGGGGGGGGAGGAAGGGGGGGGGAAAGGGGGAAAAGGGGAGAAGGGGGGAGTAAGGGGGGGAAAAAAAAGGGAAAGTGGGGGAGGGGGGGGGGGGGGGGGGGGAGGGGGGGGGGGGGGAGGGGGGGGGGGGAGGGGAGGGGGGGTGGGGGGAGGGAGAGGGGGGTGGGGGGGGGGGGAACGGGGGGAAGGGGAGAATAGGGGGGGGGGGGGGAAGGGGGGGGGGGGGGGGGGGGGGAAGGGGGGGGGGGGGGGGGGGGGGAGGGGGGGGGGGGAAGGGGGAAGGGGGAGGGGGGGGAAGGGGGGAGGAGGGGGTGGGAAGGGGGGGGGGGGGGGTGGGGGGTGGGAAAACAAAGGGGGGGGGCGGGGGGGGGGAAGGATGGGTGAAAAAAGGGGGGGGAGGGAGGGAGGAGGGGAGGGGGGGGGGGGAGGGGGGGGGGAAGGGAGGGGGGGGAGAAAGAGAGGGGGGGGGGGGGAAAAGGGGGGAGGGGGACCC
>NW_026016090.1:0-27895 GCF_020379485.1 Brassica napus | reverse complement strand
TACGGTTAATGAAGGGATCACTCCTCTAGTACTGAAGAGATGAATAGGACATTATATCCCTGAGGCACCGAGATAAAAGAAGCACTCCTTTGCTATCAACCCGGACAAGGCTCCAGGGCCGGACGGTTTTTCTGCTAGCTTTTACCAGACCTTCTGGGATATTATAGGAGATGATGTGGTCAATGACATTCAAGCATTTTTCATCTCCAGTGCACTAGACCCTCGCCAAAATGAAACCCACGTTCGTTTTCCCCAAGATCAAAGGACCACGGAAAGTTTGCTGACTACCGCCCAATTTCTCTCTGCAATACGCATTACAAAATCATAGCCAGTTGCTTACCAGAAGACTGCAGCCCCTCCTACCTCTTCTGATCTCAGAACATCAATCGGCGTTTGTCAAAGGACGAGCCATCTCAGACAATGTGTTGATAACACATGAAATCCTTCACTACCTTCAACACTCTGATGCGAAAGTGCGTTGCAGTATGGCGATAAAATCAGATATGAGCAAGGCTTTTGACGGATTGAGTGGAGGAGTTTTCTACGCAAAGTACTGACGAGATTTGGCTTCCATGAGGTTTGGATATCCTGGATCATGACCTTTGTGACATCAGTGACTTACTCATACTTGGTGAACGGCGCAGCACAAGGGAAAGTGAGCCCGTCTAGAGGAATCAGACAAGGCGACCCTCTGTCGCCCTACCTTTTCATTCTTTGCTCGGAAGTCTATCGGGTTTATTGAAGAGGGCGCAGGAAACAGGAGAAGTCGTAGGGGTCAAGGTAGCTCGCGGATGCCCGGCTATTAACCATCTCTTATTCGCTGATGACACTATGATCTTCAGTAGAACAGACCCCCGAAGCTGCAAAGCCCTGATCTCTATTCTTCGGAAATACGAGACGGCATCTGGGCAGTTCATCAACTTGGACAAGTCAGCAATTAGCAATTACCTTCTCCTCAAAGACTCCAGAGCAACTAAGAGACGAGTTAGAGCCGAACTACACATTCTTAGCGAAGGAGGATTGGTAGATACCTAGGACTCCCGGAGCACTTCGGCCGGCGTAAGAGAGACATCTTTGCTGCGTTGATTGACCGTATCCGCCAGCGTTCACACAGTTGGACCACTCGTTTCCTTTCTGGAGCAGGGAAATTGATCCTCTTGAAATCAATTTTGACTGCCTTGCCAACCTACACGATGAGTTGTTTCAAACTCCCGATGTCGCTTTGCAAACAAATCCAAAGCATCCTTACGAGATTCTGGTGGGATAATACCCGGGAGTCAAGAAGATGGATTGGGTTTCATGGGAGAGAATGGCTAGGCCTAAGAGTGCGGGTGGACTTGGTTTCAGGGAGATTGCTCAATTCAATGATGCCTTGCTAGCAAATTGGCGTGGAGAATACTCAAAGATCCAACGACACTGTTGGCAAAGACCCTCATCGGGAAATACTGTCTTCACTCACCTTTCTTCGAAGTTCAAACCCCTGCCAGTGCGTCTCATGGGTGGCGTGGAATATTGATAGGTAGAGATCTTCTTCTCAAAGGAATGGGTTGGGCCATTGGCTCGGGAAGCGATGTTGGAATCTGGACCGAACCGTGGCTGTCAACGACGGAACCAAAGGCTCCAATTGGACCCCCAACTGCAGATACAAAAGACTGGAAGGTTTGCAGGCTCATCCTTCCTGGAACCAACGACTGGGATGTTCAATGATTCAGCAAGTTTTACCTCTTTATGAAGAGAGCATAAGGAGGCTGGTTCCTAGTGCCTTCCTAGCACCTGATGAAAGAGTATGGCTACCTAACGCATCTGGTTTGTACACTACGAAGTCGGGTTATGCACTTGCAAAGCTCTGTGTGGGAACCGCGGATGATCAAGCCTTCAACTGGAAAAAGGGAGTCTGGCAAGTTGATACATCCCCTAAGATCAAGCACTTTCTCTGGAAGGCCAATAACAGAGCCTTACCCGTCGGCTCTGTTCTAGAAAGAAGAGGTTTGTCCCTGAATCCTGTTGCAAACGATGCGGGGCTGTGGAAACAGAGCTCCATGTGCTCCTTAAGTGTCCTTTCGCAGCAAAAGTTTGGGACTTGGTCCCTAGCTTATTCAAACCTGTGATTGATGACGTTGGTTCAGTTACAGCCCTCCTTCAAACATGTCGAAAATGGTATCTCTGCCTCCATCTGGGTTGGGCACTACGCCAATCTATCCTTGGGTTTTATGGCTACTGTGGACAAACAGGAACAAACTGCTCTTTGAAGACAAGTTCTTCTCCGAGGAAGCTACTATTCTAAAAGCTTTACAGGATGCTAGAGCTTGGAAAGCAGCTCAGACAGTTGTCGGAAAATCCTTTCTACCACATAGTGTGGTTTCACCTTTACATGTTACTCATGTTGATGCTTGCACTTGGTCCTTTTTTTCAGATGCAGCATGGACTCCACCTCAGGGAACTGCGGGATTGGGTGGCTCATCCGAGACTCATCAAATTCTTTTTACGAAAGTTCCTCCGCGTACCGGCGTTACGTTCCTTCAGCTCTGGTGGCTGAAGCGTTGGCGGTTAAAGCAGCTTTGACAGCGGCAATCTCCTCACATATCAGCAGCCTTCTGGTCTGTTCTGATTCAAAGACCCTCATCTCACTCTTGAAGTTTCATGGGCAGGATGTGGCTCTGAAAAGCGTGCTCCACGACATAAGATTCCTGGCGCGCTCTTTCACCTCTATCTCTTTTCAGTTTATCCCGCGTTTAGCAAATGTTCAAGCTGACTCTCTTGCTAAAGCAGCTTTAGTTTCTATGCATGCACCTGTTTATGTTGTTGTCTGAACCTTGTTTGAAGTCTCGTTAATGAATGTTTGCTCAAAAAAATATATATATATCTATGTTTTCTACTCTTCTAGTAGTATGTTTTCAGGTTCAGGTGCATTTCGGAGTAAAGCTATGACTTTGGAGCATTTTGGAGCTTAAAGGACATTTCATCCGAGCTGACCATGTAGAGGTCGACGAGAGGAAGAACAATCCGTCGATGCGCATCCAGTGCTGTCGATCGACACCAGAGATGCCTCGACATATGAAGATTAATATCGATCGATGTACACAAAGTACCATCGATCGATGTCGAGACATTGGACACGCGACATTTTGGATCCAGCGGACTTGGATCCAGCGGATCCAGCGGTCGATACCTACCCTCGTCCAGCAAAAAACCGTGCACATCGATCGACATCCATGCAGGAACATCGATCGATATTCACGCCGCAGCAAAAATCCAGGAGCAGGAGAATATTCCCTCTCCAACTAGGTTTATAGATACCTATTTAAAATGTGTTGCACCCCTGAAACCACCTCCACACACCAGAGCAGACACACAAGCAGAAAAGATGAACACTCTTCCATCTACATCAACAGGAAAATCCATGAAGAGCAATCATCTCAAGAACACAAGTTCTGCAGAAATTATTCTGCCCTCGATCGATGCATCTGTATCAACATCGATCGATACTACTCTAAAACCTAATCTTTCTATTTCTAAATTGAATGATAATGCAAACATTGATTACGGTTTTCTAACACCTGATGAATTTGGTATTTTCAGGGACCCAGATGGCAATGCACGTGCAATAGATGGAAGGATCTTACAAGTGTCCAGAGAGGACATAGCCGATATCCTTCAAGTGGCCAATGGACCTGACAAACCTATTCTCACAGAAACGTGGCACTCCAGACGTCATTCAAACCGATCCAAACAAACACGTAGGAGTCGCCACAACATAATCAATTCAGATCTATCATGCCAACCAAAAGGCCAATCATCGATCGACGGGACAATTCAAACATCGATCGACAGGATAACACCAACGTCGACCGATAAGGATGACCCAACATCGATCGACAAACGTTATGAATTTGGAAACCGCGCTTTTGACATGTACGGAGCCAGAAAGTTCACTTGGGAACGAAGGGACGAGTATGGAGTCTACAGAGATGAGTGTGGACACGCACGGCGTAGCTGGTGAGATGATACCTGTCACAAAGGACGACATCAGGAAATTACTGGAAAGAGCATCTCTTTTTGAAGAGAGCCACATCTGTCTTCCAGAACATGCCACTTCCTTCACGCTCACAAGACTGGCACCAGAACTCTACACCAAGATGAAATCAACGAGATGGTGACTGGTATTTGTGGAGCTCAGGAAAGACTGGGAGAGGAGCTCAAATCATTGGTAAAAGATACACATCAACCTTTGGATAGAGGCTACAATAAGCTTTTCAGAAGTATGGTAGAAATGAGGACAGAAATGAGAGTTTACGACAACAACTTGAGAAGGAAGCCACGACCACAGTATCGATCGACGCACCACATGCACCATCGATCGATGTCAGTCTTCCGACAGCCCAGATCCCTGCAGAACCGCAATGTTCAGCAGAACACAAGGATGAATGGGAAGTCTCATACATCAACACGAGGATAAACGACGTATACTACCTTTTCAACAAAACGTGGACTGGCTGAGCTAAAATCGAGCTACTACACAAGATCTGGACACCATTCGCAAGAAGGACCAACAACCAGCCACATCGATCGATGTGTGTACCATCACATCGCTCGACGCTAAGATCTCAGCCATGGATGATAGGCTGCAGACTTACGAAGACATGCATGACCACTTCGTATCACCAGTCATGCTACATTTAAACAAACTGTCTAGTCAAATACTTCATGCCCAAATGGATATTGATAAAATTACTAATCAAAATTTTTTGCAGGCAAACTCATCTTCGATCGACAGGCTACGAGGGCCTTGGATCGATGGCAAGAATCTTGTGGAGTTACTTCCATACACAGCAGCAGAGGTTGACAAGATCACATCCAAGTTCTACACTACTATAGGCACCATGGAGGAACGACTTGACAAACGCTGCGATGACATCTACTTTCCATTCGACAATAGAATCGGTGGACTAGACAGGTACGCAGAATGGCTACAGAAAGAAGTCAAAGCCATTCAAATGCAACTCGCAGCTCAACACCAGATATCAGCATCGATCGACAGGAGCGAGCGAAATCGCTCGATGGTAAGTCGCCGAGCTCGACCGACGAACACTTAATCGCATCGATCGACGCCGAGTCTACACCAGCGGGGAGCAGCTGATACACAAAAGAATAGAGTCAATGCACGAGGAACTGACAGAACTTTTAGCATACGCCTATGACAACATAGGCTGGCACCAGGTCAGCATTAATTTCAATTGCTTTTACTTAATAATCTAGCAATTTCAGGATAGGCTACAAACATTTCCAATGCACTTAAGAAGATGGATGACAAATGGACAAGAAATGATGAGGCCACAAGAAGTTTCATTGCATCTTGGTCCAGAATGTGCAGAGACGACGTGGATGCTTGTTTTCCAACAAGCTGCTGTTTATCCACCAAATAGCCAATCACTACCACAGTCAAGCTAAATGACTATAACCAAGCGCTGAGTGGGAGGCAACCAACTATTAGGTATTTTATTTTGGTTTTATTAGCTAGCATTTATTTACTTTCGTTTTATTTCTTTCAGATTTAGGAGACCCAAGTAGGAGGACCCGAATATCGACCGCCGACGAAACGTCGACATCGCTCGACATAGACAAACACACGACGATCGATGCAACATTTTCCCATTGATCGATATCTAATCCGGTCAGATAAATCTTCCTTACTTGTTACATTTCGTACATCATGAATTATTCTATATAACTCCGGCTGAGTTACACTGGGACAGTGTAATTTAAGTCTGGGGGGAGATTTACTGATATAATTTATTTTATTCTTATATATAGGAATTTTAATAAATTATGCTTAGCTATTGAAAATGAGACTATAATCTTATATTGATTTAAACTTGAATATCTAACCAATCTTTAGTACCATTTTAGATTTACTGATTACAAATAGCACTATAGATGCTAAAGCAGATCAGTAATCAACTACACACTTGCCTTGACCGTATGAAGTAACCAAAGCTGATTTCCAACACTAAACCTGACATAACCGCTTGTCTTGGGGCTTGGTATACATGGGATCGGATTCTTCAGACAGGTCTGGAAGGTAACGCCTTGTGTAGATTATTTATCACATTTTCTCTCTCTAAATTTCGACCCTTGAATAGTTAGTGATTTACATTTCTTCAAAAAAAATAAAAATATAATAATAATATAAATAAGATCTATTGTTTACTTAGGATGAGTCTGAACAGGACTTGGTGGCTAAAACTGTTAAGGCTTGATTCATAAAGACTCCAATAAAAGAGTTCGAAACGGGACTTGGAGGCGGCAACTTCAAGGCTCGCTTTCGCAAAGAACTCTTGGATATAGGTCAAAAAGAAGTGAACAGAGCTTGGTGGCAACCACCATTAAGTTTTGATTCATGGAAGTCTGTCCAATCTTGGTCACTGATCCTGCAATTTCAGATACTTGTCTGAAATCCTTGCATCCTATGATCGATACTCCAAGGTAAAGCATTCACTTTATATTTATGCTAAGAAATGAAGTCAGTAGAGGGGATGTCAGACGTGAATTGATGAGTTGTGTTATGTTAGAAATGGTTGCTAAGCTAGGATATTGCATAATGTGCTTCTGTGATTAGGACTTTTTAGATGTGGTTGCAAAATTGTTGAGGAAAAGAATTCTCTGCTTTAAAATCTGTAGTTCCTAATATTTTCAAACCTCTTTCAGAGAGACTGCCTGTATGTTTTGCTTGAGGACAAGCAAAAGGGTAAGTCTGGGGAAGTTGATATACCTTGGATTTGACCCGTTTTCATCCATGGTATATAGGTGTTTTACTATATATATATCTATGTTTTCTACTCTTCTAGGTATGTTTTCAGGTTCAGGTGCATTTCGGAGTAAAGCTATGACTTTGGAGCATTTTGGAGCTTAAAGGACATTTAATCCGAGCTGACCATGTAGAGGTCGACGAGAGGAAGAACAATCGGTCGATGCGCATCCAGTGCTGTCGATCGACACCAAGAGATGCCTCGACATATGAAGATTAATATCGATCGATGTACACAAGTACCATCGATCGATGTCGAGACATTGGACACCCGACATTTTGGATCCAGCGGACTTGAAGCCCAAGTCTAAGCCAAATTACGAAAATACCCTGGCGAATTTTTAACTTAGTAGATTATATACTGCCTAAGTGTTTTGAGGTCAGGAAGAGCTTTTTGTTTAAGTTTTACTTTGAGAGAGAGAGAGAGAGTTTTGAAGAGAAGATCACTTGTGATTGGAACTCCTTGTTTTCATTTCTTTTCATCTATACTATGAATTCCCATGTTCATTGTCATGAATTGCTTTGC
Organism: Brassica napus; assembly: GCF_020379485.1. NCBI lineage: Eukaryota > Viridiplantae > Streptophyta > Magnoliopsida > Brassicales > Brassicaceae > Brassica > Brassica napus. The sequence continues at coordinate 20,564 of NW_026016090.1, read as the reverse complement.
TATGTCTGAGTAGTTCATTTATTAGATCCAGGGTTCAGATAGGTTTGTGGGATTAGCCCCAAACTATAGATCTGCCTTGTTGTAATATTCATGATAGATTTGTATTCATGGCTTGTTTTAGCCTTGCTAACTAGAACATGATCATAGGATTGCATACTCAAGCACCCTTGTTATCCCATCCTGACATCTATCTATCATATTAGGACTGCCAGAGAGGGCTAACCGCCAATTTAGTATCTTAGTAGGGCATATCATACTCGCGCATAGGCCTGGCTAGAACCCGTCGATCGATGTCTTTACTGACTATCGGTCGACGTAGGTAAAGGTGTATAGTACGACGTCCCTATAGGACCATCGATCGACACTCTTCGTTGTCAACATACTAACCGTTGAGACACGAGATCTAGTTTGTTAACCAGTAAAACATGCGACAGCTGATCACTGAGTTAAGCGGTTGAGCTCTAACATATCATGCATGCAACAAATAGGCATATATAGATATAAATCTCCAACACTTGAATAGTGCCCTGCATCTATGATACCACTCAAATTACCCGAAGGAGTGTTACTCTCATCAAAGAGGTTATGATGTAGGTATTAGGGATCGAATCCACAAGGAGCTAGGGAACAATTAAATCTAGTGTTTATTAATTCTAAGAGTTGTAAATGTTTAAATGAAATAGCAATAGTAACAAGCGAAGTAACTAGTAAATGTAACTTGGTTGGAAATGATATTAGATGCAGGGCCACTATTCAGGTGTTGGAGATTATAATACCTATAGATGCCTATTTGTTGCATGCATGATATATTAGAGCTCAACCGCTTAACTCAGTGATCAGCTGTCGCATGTTTCACTGGTTAACAGACTAGATCTCGTGTCTCAACGGTTAGTATGTCAACAACGAAAGAGTGTCGATCGATGGTCCTATTGGGACGTCGACCGATACACCTTTGCCAACGTCGATCGATAGTCAGTTGAGGACATCGATCGACGGGTTCTAGCCAGGCCTATGCGCGAGTATGATATGCCCTACTAAGATACTAAATTGGCGGTTAGCCCTCTCTAGCAGTCCTAATATGATAGATAGATGTGAGGATGGGATAACAAGAGTGCTTGAATATGCAATCCTATGATAAAGTTCTAGTTAGCAAGGCTAAAACAAGCAATGAATACAAATCTATCATGAATATCACAACAAGGCAGATCTATGGTTTGGGGCTAATCCCACAAACCTATCTGAACTCTGGATCTAATAATTGAACTACTCAGACATAGCAAAGCAATTCATAACAATGAAAAAATAGAAACTCATAGTATAGATGAAAAGAAATGATAACAAGGAGTTCCAATCACAAGTGATCTTCTCTCCAAAACTCTCTTCTCTCTCAAAGTAAAACTTGTAACAAAAAAGGTCTCTCTGCCGTCAAAAACCTTAGGCAGTATATAATCTACTAGGTTAAAAACTCGTCAGGGCATTTTCGTAATTTGGCTTGGCCTTGGGTTTTAAGTCTGCTGGATCCAAAATGTCGCGTGTCTGATGTCTCGACATCGATCGATGGTACTTGTGTACATTGATCGATATTAATCTTCATTTGTCGAGGTATCTCCTGGTATCGATCGTCAGCACTGGATGCGCATCGATCGATTGTTCTTCCTCTCGTCGACCTCTACGTGGTCAGCTCGGGTGAAATGTCCTTTAAGCTCCAAAATGCTCCAAAGTCATAGCTTTACTCCGAAATGCACCTGAACCTGAAAACATACCTAGAAGATTAGAAAACATAGTATATATATAGTAAAACACCTATATACCATGGATGAAAACGGGTCAAATCCAAGGTATATCAATCTAATATCATTTCAAACCAAGCTTTACATTTACTATTTACTTCGCTTGTTACTATTGCTATTTCATTTAAACATTTAAACTCTTAGAATTAATAAAACACTAGATTTAATTGTTCCCTAACTCCTTGTGGATTTGATCCCTAAGTACTACATCTGAACCTCTTTTGATGAGAGTAACACTTCTTAGGGTAATTTGAGTGGTATCAGGTTGCAATATCATGACTGTGATCAATGCGAATGGAAGTAAGGTCTTACCTTTCGAGCGGCGGTTACCACTGCTAGTGCCAGCTTTTCCATTACGGGGTATCTAGTTTCGGCATCGACCAATGACCTACTTACATAGTATATCAGTCTTTGTTCTCCGCTTACCTTGCGGATCAGCACTTCGCTCACTGCGTGTTCGGAAGTTGTAACATATAGAAAGAGGGTCTCTCCTACGATTGGTTTCGATAGCACGGGGGCTCACTGATATATGCCTTAATTTCTTTTAGGGTGCAGTCGCATTCAGCGTTCCATTCGAACTTTTAATTTCCTTTTTAATAGCTTGTAGAAAGGAAACCATCTGTCGGTTGATTTGGAGATGAATCGGTTTAAAGCAGCTATTTTGCCGGTGAAGCGATGTACTTCTCGGATCAATCTCAGAGGTAAGGTGTCGATGAGCGCTGCGATGTGTTTTGGGTTGGCTTCGATTCCCCTTTCAGTCACGAGGTATCCGAGGAAATCTCCTGAGGCTACTCCGAAAGTGCATTTTGTAGGGTTCAGTTTCATTCCGAACTTGTTGAGGATGTTAAAACACTCTTGGAGCTGGAAACGTGATTGCTGGCTCTCGACGACTTCACAAGCATGTCATCTATGTAGACCTCCATCATTCTTCCGAGTTGTTTGGAGAACATCTGTTTACTAGTCTTTGGTAAGTGGCTCCGGCGTTCTTCAACTCGAATGGCATCACTTTGTAGCAGTATGTGCACCGCTCGGTGATTAAGCTCGTTTTTTCTTAGTCGTTATGGTTCATAAGGATCTTATTAAAGCCGGAAAATGCATCCATAAAGGAAAGTAGTTTGTGTCCAGCTGTGACTTCTACCAGCCGGTCGATGTGAGGTAACGAGAAGCTATCTTTTGGGCATGCTTTGTTGATATCTGTGAAATCGATACAAACTCTCCATTTTCCATTTTCTTTTTTACTACGACTGGATTTGCGAGCCAGTCAGGGTATTGGACTTCTCGAATGGAACCGATTTTAAGAGCTTGTCAACTTCGTCGTTTACAGCCTTGGCTTGTTCAGGTCCTAGCTTTCTTCGTTTCTGATTGACAGGCTTAAACGTTGGGTCGCCGTTTAGGTCGTGGGAGGTGATACTGATGTCGATTCCGGCATGTTTGCTGCGGACCACGCGAACGTTTTGATATTCTGCTTAAGGAAAGACAAAAGATCGTGTCTGACTTCAGGAGGAAGGTCGTTTCCGATGTTGATGCCTTTTTCTGGGGAGCTTTCGTTTAGAGCGACGACGCTCGATAGGTCTCTTGCGGGGTCTTTTACTGTGAGATTACGGATGAGTGAGACGTTCTCTCCTCGCAGGGGCATCCTTCGGAATCCGGTCATATAGCAGGCTCAGGATTTTTTTTGGCCTGCGTCCGGTCGATGATAAAAACTTCAAGCATTGGTGGTAAACTGAAGGGACCGTTTCATCTGGTGTAGCCAGGACGTCCTACGATGGCGTCGAAGGGCATGAAATGATCGACTACGGTGAACCGGGTCTCCAGTTCGACGTAAGTTTTGGTGGTTAGTGGCACGATCCTAAGCGATTGGACCGCCTTTCCTTCGAAACTATTGTGGGGAGTCGTTTCGTGATCCATTACCGGGTCGGTTGGCTAATCGATCGCACTTGTCTTTTGTGAAACGACATTGACGGTGCTTCTGGTGTCAACGAGAATCTTCGGAAAGATGGTGCTCGCAAGCTCCAACGTGATGACTACGGCATCGTCATGGGGCATGTCGAGCTTAGCAATTTTGTGTTTGTGGAAATTTATAGTCCGGCTTCGCGTATTATCTCTTCGGAAGGTGCGACGCCCGACTTATTAGTTGCTTGTCGCGAGGTATCGGATTGTTTGTCACTCGAGGGACAATCTCGTCTTTGGAGAGAGATGCTTTGATCCTTCGTGTCGTGGACGATTTTTGACGACTTTGGTTTTCCCGATCTAGAGAGGTCGAGATTGATTGATTCGATGCAGTATGATCGTGCCTGGTTAGGATCCATAGTCGCGCTTAGGAAACTTAGATCGGTTTCTTAGCAAAGATGTTTTTCGTTTTTCGTCCCCACAATCGGCGCCAAATATAGATCCTAAATCTACACTAAGTATTTAGTAGTGATCGGGAGTTTAATCTAGGGAAGATAATGATGCAGGCAACCATATCTTTTAGAACACAACGATGTAATCATTTTCCATTAGGCAAAAATGGACTTTGTTGATGAGTAAAGATGAATACAATGAATGAATTGAGATCGAATGTTACAAAACGAGATCGATGAGATAAAAAAAACTAGATGAAAACAAGTTCGAAGCGTGGGTGTAACTCTTTCTAGGGTTTTTAACGTGTCATTTTTCTTATACGTCGATCTCTTCTTATAACGGGCAGCTCCTTTGATCTTCACAACCGTTCCGCGAACTCCGGTTCTTTGGATCGATCTATTTTACTGCTTGGTTGAAGTTGGGCTTCTTTCGTGGTTGCGTGGCCTAAGCTATTCAGGCCCAATTACTTAACTGACCAATATTGGGTCCAAAGTTATGGTTAAATAGAATCAAACTGGTTTGATTGAACCAGGTCGTTACAATATATAGACCGGATTTTAATGTATGTCAGTTCGATTGGATTCACTGGTTTTTGCTGGTATTTATCTGGTTTGACTCATTTCTGCAGCTCTGGTCCAGTTTTCTTTTAAAAAGAATCGAAAGAAATCGATGGACAAGATCATCAGTTTTGTCTGTTTTTATGTTCTTCCACCGCGTGCCTAATCCCTTCCTCTTTGGATGATAAAACCCCAACTAGCGAACAAGCTTTCTCAAATTGACTAAACCGATCGTAATTGGACACAGTTTAGGGTTTCGAAGATGTGCTCGTTAACGATTCAGTTATCGCTCTTGCAATCACTATCTCGCCCCTCCTCGTCATTTTCTCCCAACCTTGAACCTAAACTCTCTACTTCCTCTGTGAGCTTTCCTCTGAAGATGAAGTCGAGAATTTGCAATAAAAGTTTGGTTCTGAGAGTTAAGTCTTATGGTTCTTCAAATAATCAGCCTTCTGATTCCTCTGCAGAGTTCACACCTCCCAGTGGCAACCTGGTAAATACTAATCTTTGGGTTTCGATGAAATGTTGTTTAGCGGCAGCTTCTTTGCTGTTCATAAACCTAATTTCGATGATTGGTTTTACTTTTGATAAGCCCAAAACCAGGAGGGATATTTTACTGGAGTATGTTCAGAATGTGAAACTGAGTTTATGGAGTTGTTCGTTAAACGCGCGCCTAAACATGTAACGCTTCTGTTTTATTTGAAGAAGACCATTTAAGAGCTAGAGCTTGTGATTTTCTATTTTCTTGTAATCTGATTTTCTATGTTTCTTGTAATGTGATATCAGGTGGTTGATGCAATGCGACAGACTGTGACAAATATGATTGGAACGCTACCTCCCCAGTTTTTTGCCGTTACAGTCACCTCTGTGAGTACATTTTGTAATCATACGTTTCATTGTTTCACTATTAGCTGTGTCGTGTGTTTGTATTGATGGGATTTTGGGTTATAGGTTGCTGAAAACCTTGCACAGTTGATGATGAGCGTATTGATGACCGGATACATTTCAGAAACGCTCAATATCGTCTTGAATTGCAACAAAGTTTAGAGCAGGTTGCTCTTCCTGAACCACGCAATAAAAGGGTAACAGTTTCAGGTTTTTAGTTCTTTTTTTGGTAGGTTGCTTTTTCTATAGAATTTTTACTTGTCCTGTCATTCCTTGCTTCCTCTCTCCAATAAGCCTTGTGTTAAGCTAGTGTTGGAGCATTGTAATTGAATTTTACTTTAATAAAAAAAAAACTATAACTGAATTTGTTAGCATGAGATGGAACAGATTAGTCTCGGATATTTGTTTTGTGAGTAGTTAAGAGCCTTCTTGCGTTAATTTTAGTTCTCTTCAGTGAATTAAATGAAAAAACCTATCACATTCTCTCTGTATCTTGATTATTATGTGCGTGTTCCATTTGTAAAATTATAAGTGATTCTGGTTTTCAATTCTGATTAAGCTAGGCGGATGATCAAGACTATGCACCTGGGACTCAAAAGAATGTATCAGGGGAAGTGATCAGATGGAATAACATTTCTGGTCCCGAGAAAATTGATGCGAAAAAGTATATCGAGCTTCTGGAAGCAGAGATCGAAGAACTCAACCGTCAAGTAGGGAGAAAATCTGCGAATGAGCAGAACGAAATTTTGGAGTTTCTAAAATCTCTCGAGCCTCAAAATCTTAAGGCATGGGAAGAACTCATGTATTCTTGTGAATTTGTCTCCATCAAATAATTTTATTTTCTCAATTTGAATGCTTTTGAATTTCGTAGGAGCTTACAAGCACTGCAGGCGAAGATGTTGCTGTGGCTATGAATGCATTTATCAAGCGGCTTCTAGCTGTTTCGGACACAGATCCAAAGCAAATGAAGGTTATATGTCATCAACTTCTTTAGCTGAATCTTGTTCTTCGTTGTGTTTTGTTATATAACGTGACTGATATCAACGGCTCGGTGGCTGCACAGACGAATGTGACAGAGACAAGCGCAACGGACCTTGCAAAATTGTTGTATTGGCTAATGGTGGTTGGTTATAGCATTCGCAATATTGAGGTCCGGTTTGATATGGAACGTGTGCTTGGTACTAATGCGAAGCGCGCAGAGCTGCCTCCTGGTGAAATTATTTGAAAACCCGGAGCTTTTTTTTTTTCCAAAAGAACACAGATTTCGTGATTGTTATTTTAGAATTGATCAAAACTTAATTTTCGGATAAGAACAATTGTGTAACATCTCTTTGTGGTACACAAAATGATTTAAAAAAAAAGTTAATTGGTTATTAATGTCTCCAAAATATATTTACTTTTTGGTACGTTCCAGTTGTAAGGTACCGGAAAGTAATTCAAGATGTTAGGAGTGAACTTAAAAAATAATAATGCACCATTTGTCTCACATAATAGGGATTATGGGATGAGGACGAGGAGGGATTAGTAGTCATTGCTACAAGTTATTTTAGGCAAATATTTGAATCGTCTAACCCAAAGGATATAATTGAGACGCTATCAAAGGTTTCGACAACTATTACCAGAATGATAAATGCAGAGCTACAGCCCCAGTAACTGAATGGGAAGTTAAATTGCGTTGTTCGCTATGCATCCGGAAAAAGTCTCAGGACCAGATGGAATGACAGCACTCTGTTATCAGAAGTTTTGGGATATTGTCAAAGATGATTTAACTCGTATGGTTAATCAATTCATTTTCAAATGGAGAAAGGCACAGGGCCTTAATGACACGAATATTTTCCTAATCCCTAAGACGACAAAACCGAATGAGATGACAAAATTTAGACCTATCAGTCTATGTAATGTCAGCTACAAGATAGTTTCTAAGGTCTTATGCCAGAGATTAAAGAAGGTTCTTCCACAGAGAATATCAGAGACCCAGTCAGCCTTCATAGCTAGGAGATAGATTACAGATAATATCATGATAGCTCAGGAGATGTTCCACGCTTTGAGAACTAAACCGGGAGGACGGGTTAAACGGATGGCCATAAAAACTTATATGAGCAAAGCATATGATAGGATGGAGTGGTCATTCATTGAGGCAGTCATGCGAAAGATGATTTTTGCAGAAATGTGGATTGACTAGATTATGCGATGCATCACTTCGGTCAAGTATAAAGTCCTCATGAATGGAGAACCAAGGGGAAACATTGTTCCTGAGAGAGGTTTATGCCAAGGAGATCCTTTGTCTCCTTATATTTATTCTATGGACGGAAGCGCTCGTTAGCCTTCTTAATTAAGCAGAAAATCAAGGGAAGATAATGGGGATGCGAGTCGCTCGCGCTTGCCCCTCGATATCTCGCCTTCTCTTGCTGATGATAGCCTTTTCTTCTGTAAAGCGGAGCCCCGTTAATGTTAAGAAATTATGAAAGTAGTGAGGAAGTATGAGAAAGCATCAGTCAACGCATTAATTTTGACAAATCCTCATTACTCATTGGTAAAAGGGTTCCAGCAAATGATAGGCAGCAAATCAAGGATAGTCTTGGTATACAAAACGAAGGCGGGATGGGCTCATATTTAGAAATCCCAGAGGATATCAGTGGATCAAAGTGCAAATTATTTGCTTTTTTAAAGGAGAAGCTCTACATAGACTGAATGGCTGGACTCGTAGATGGTTATCGAATGGAGGAAAGGAGGGGTGTGATTAAATCGAAATTGTTAGCTCTTTCGACTTATGTCATGTCTAGCTTTCTGCTTCCTTCGGAGATATGTGAGAACCTAGCGAGTGCCATTGCACAGTTCTGGTGGAGCTCATCCTCCGAAAAGGGGATCCATTGGGTTCCGTATGATCCATGAATTTAATCTAGCTCTTTTAGCTAAGCAGCTTTGGCGACTTGTGGAATTTCCGGATTCACTAGTAGCGAGAGTTCTTCGGGGAAGATATTATCATCTCAGTTCGCCGTTGTGAATGGCACAGCAGATACCCATCATATGTATGGACAAGTATAACTGCAGCGAGGAAGCTATTACTTTTGGGCATCAGAAGTAAGGTGCATTCAGGGTATGAAATTAATGTGTGGGAGGATCTTTGGATCCCTTCGACGCCAGCTAGACCGGCTCGGGCCCGGGCTCCAGCAGTGAACCCAAAGATGATCGTAAGCAGTCTATCAATCCAGTTACAAAGGAATGGGATGTTCGATTACTAGAACAATATGTAGCTCAAGAAGATATTCCGCTGATTCGGAGTTTGGCCATAAGCCCTACCCATCGACGTGATACATTTTGCTGGATGTTCGAGTATGACAATCGGAACACGGACAAACCAAGCTCGGTCATTGCGCAATTATCGCACATGCACGCTATCCGGTCGCTACGTAGCAACCGAGCTCGAGCGTCCGTCCCACTCGGTCGCTACGTAGCGACCGAGCTCGAGCCAAAGCTTGGTCGCTACGTAGCGACCGAGCGTAGGACGGTTTACGCTTGGCGCGCAAAGAAGGATAAATGTCAAGTTTCCGCGGATAAATACGAAATTTTGAAGATAATTACGAAGATCGAAAAATGGAATATCTCCATTTTATGCTATGACGGCTTAAGCGGCAGAAGAGTAAAAGCGTAAACCGACCTTGGAGCGAGTATATAAGGAGTCCTAGGCGAGAGGCTGGGGGAGAACTTTTCAGAGCAAACTTAGCACTTAGAGCAATTTAGGCATATTTCCGTTTTTGTTATTCGAGCTGCGACTCAATTAGGTTACTGCCGTCTTAGGGTTTTAGAACTAGGAATCTCGCCGACAGCTCTCGTAGCCCAGGCTCTTACCTTGTTGTAACGCTCAAACACGAATTCAGAATAAGATATACTTTGCTCTCTTTTCGATTTCATATACTTTATCGTTGTTATTCTCGTGTTCTAATTACTTGGCGTGTGGTATTAGCAGATATCCGGGTCCTCTGGAAAATTAGGTTTTCCTAGTTTCTTTATTTAAACAAAAATCGACAGTGTGAATTTCGGTTCTCACAGTTTGGCTCTAGAAGGAGGGGGGGGGTACGAATCAATCTAACCCGAAAAGCCACATCACGCTCAATCAGACATGTCAACTGACGACGCAGATAACGTGCAGACTCCCCTTAACAGAGGCAGCGGCACCAATCTCCACACTCCAGCAGCGGACGTATCCGCAGCCAACGCACAGCCAACGCCACAGCGCTCGAGGAGTTTAAAAAGATGTTCACCACCTATGAAAAAAGATCGGAAGAACAAGAACAGGACAGGTCGTGAGCACCTTGACCAAACAGGTTGAAACCTTAAAGGCAAGGACTCGAGAAATCCGTCCCCGCGGAACCACTAAAGTCCGCGGGAAAAGACTCGACTTCGCTACCCCACTTGATAGACCTGGAGTCGCGCGGGAATGACCTTCTGGTCAAAACCCTAGCGAAAAATCTCCCGTCGAAAAGGCGAACCCCGAAAGTCCTCCGCTTCCCGAAAAAGATTTGGAGGATAACGAAGTCGAACGCGTTGACCTGGATCCTAGCGATGTTACCAACGATACCGATGAGGACGTCGACAGACATCCAAGAAGGACCAGAAGCGATCTGCTCGGGAAAGCTCTCCGTTCGACAAACCAATAACGGAAGAGGAGGAAATCCTCTATTGGAACGAACAAGAAGATCTGGCTGAAAAGCAAACCGAGCTCACTCGCAGTAAGCCTACAGGTTCAGAAATCTGCTGACGAGACGTCGGATATCCGCGATCTTCGCGACTATATCACCAAGACTGCGGCAGAAGTAAGAGCCGTAAAGTCTCAAATCCATGACGCTACTAGCGCTGCCCCCGAGATCAACATGCTGCTGGAAGGGGCTCGGAAGACCCCCTTCACCCCTCGCATCTCAGATATGAGGGTGTCCGATCCGGGAAAAAAGCAAAGTACCAAAGTATGACGGTACGACTGATCCGAAGGCGCACCTTCAGGTTTTCACATTACGATGGAAGAGCGAGACTGAAGGATGTCGAAAAAGACGCCGGCTATTGCTGCCTGTTCATCGAGAATTTGGAAGGAGCAGCCCTCGAATGGTTCGCACGCCTTAAGCGAAACTCTATTGGGAGTTTCCGACAGCTCGCATCGCAATTTCTCAAACAATTTCTATGTTCATAGATAGAGAAACTTTCAATGTCGATCTCTGGAGTCTGTCCCAGAGGGAAGACGAACCCCTCCGCGAATTCATCAGCTGATTCAAGCTGGTGATGTCCAGGGTCAGCGGGATAAGCGACAAAGTGGCCATCGACGCACTCAGAAAGACGCTCTGGTATAAGTCGAAATTCAGAAAATGGATAACCCTCGGCAAACCGCGGATGATTCAGGACGCCCTCCACAAGGAAATAGACTACATCATAATCGAGGAAGAAACGAAAGTTTTGTCGCAAAAACATAAGTCGGCAAGACCATCCTCGAAAGACGTAGATCCGAAAGCAAAAAAGAAGAACTCTCGTAACGACAGGTATGTCCATCACGAGGGGGAAGATCTCCAAGGAGCGCACAATTATACGATCAATTCGGACCAAGGCCGAACCACGGGTAATACGTGGACCCGCCATCAAGGATATGAAAAACACCTTCTGCGAGTTCCACCAGTCCCGGGGACACTCCATGACTAACTGCAAAGTCTTGGGAGCAAGGGTGGCCACGAAGCTACTCGCTGGAGAGCTGTCGGAAGTAACCAGCATGAAAGATCTGATCCTCGATTCCGATCGCCCTCCAAAGACGGGCAGAAATCCGCCCGCAGAAATCCATCAGAAATCCGCCCACCCGTAAACTGTAGGACGGTTTACGCTTGGCGCTCAAGGAAGGATAAATGTCAAGTTTCCGCGGATAAATACAAAATTTTGAAGATAATTACGAAGATCGGAAAAAATGGAATATCTCTATTTATGCTATGACGGCTTAAGGGCAGAAGAGTAAAAGCGTAAACCGACCTTGGAGCGAGTATATAAAGAGTCCTAGGCGAGACATTGGGGGAGAACTTTTCAGAGCAAACTTAGCACTTGGAGCAATTTAGGCATATTTCCGTTTTTGTTATTCGAACTGTGACTCAATTAGGTTACTGCCGTCTTAGGGTTTTAGAACTAGGAATCTCGCCGACAGCTCTCGTAGCCCAGGCTCTTACATTGTTGTAACGCTCAAACGCGAATTCAGAATAAGATCTACTTTGCTCTCTTTTCGATTTCTTATACTTTATCGTTGTTATTCTCGTGTTCTGATTGCTTGGCGTGTGGTATTAGCAGATATCCGGGACCTCTGGAAAATTAGGGTTTTCCTAGTTTCCTTATATAAACAGAAATCGACAGTGCGAATTTCGGTTCCCACATTGGAGCTACTCAAAGAACGGACAATATACTGTTAAATCGGAGTATTGGGTTGCTACAAACTTGATGAGGGATGAGGAGGATTTAGAAGTTCTACAACCCATCATTACAAAACTCCAAGCCTTTGCTTCGAAGGTAAAAGCGCCACAAAAGATCTGCCATCTTATATGGTAATTAATATCAGGACAAGTAGCAATAACAAGGAATCTGGTACGCCGTAATATGCGATGTGACAATTATTGTCCAAGATGTGGAGCACCAGAAGAGACCGTTACTCACGCTATCTTTGAGTGTCCACCGGCCTTACAAGCATGGGAATTATCATCAACACCATCGAGCCCTGAAATTTTCCTTATACCAAGTATTTATGCTAATATGGACTATCTTTTTTGGAGAAAGAATGGTATTCTGGAGCCAGAAGATGATAGAGATCCTTATCCTTGGATAATTGGTACATATGGAAAGCTAGAAATGACAAGTTGTTTAGAGGCATAAATAGAGATCCATTGGAACTAGTCAGGTATGCAGAGAGTGAGTGCCGAGCTTGGTACAACGCAAGAGACACTGAACCAATTCTGCCACATGTACAGACTAATGAAGAAACACAAGTCTTAAGCTTGGGTAATATATATATGGTGGATGGTTCATGGACCTCTACAGCTCAGTTTAGTGGAATGGGATGAGTTTGGAAGGATACAATGGGGAAGATACAACTCATGGGATCAAGGAACTTGCAGAGGAGGGAGACATCGTTACACTCAGAACTGGAAGCGCTACAGTGGGCAATGGAAGCATGATACAACACTCGACCTGTCAGAGGTTTGGGACGGACTGCAAGGATCTGATTGTGATGTTAGAACAGCCACAAGATTGGCCCAACTTCTCAACAGAGCTGGAAATCATTCAAACTCTTCGGTTGTATTTTTCGGACTTCAAGATCAGTTACTTTCCAAGGATGCAGAATGAGATTGTGGATTCCTAGCTATGAATGCAGGCTCTTTTCATAGATCTTTGTGTTTTATTGGTTCTTCTCTTCCGGTCTGGCTCCCCAGGCCACCTCAAGTTTGAGTAATAGAATAGCCGTTTGCCGTCAAAAAAAAAAAATAGGGACTATGGGTGGAGTGAGTGGGTGTGGGAGGTCCATTAACCATGTACAATCGAGATGTTATAAATAATATCAGAGATGAGTTCATACGAGGTTTACATGTGTGGGTTCAACCCAACATAGATTACAATCATGGAGTGCAATAAGTACATTGCTATGAGTGATTGTAATATCATGATTTATGGTTTACAAAAAGATTTAAAATAATTGATTTGACTCTATCTATATTATCAAAGTGCAATTATCTTTTTAGTCACGTTTATAAAAAACTCCAAAGTGACATATACTTGAGCTTGAGTAGTTAATAATAGATGAAGAAGAATTAATTAATGATATTGTGCAAGTTAAGTCACAATACCGAAAAGGATCATTGGTGATTACAAGATCAGTAAACAAATTTATTGAGTCTCTAAAAATTAACACACTGCATTTCGCATGAAATGGAGCCGACAAACAAAGTGAATAGGCATAGAAAACCCATTACCCATATTCAATCGGAGCTTGAAAAATTGGTTATTGCAAAATACAATAGTTTTTAATTTAATTTTCAGATATCTTAAAATTCAAAATATACCATAGACAAAAGCTTCAATCTTTTATCAGTTTTGCTTAGGGATGAACCACGCAGGTGGCGAACCTCATAGATTTGAAGCATGTTTTTGTGAAATATTGTTTTATGTCCATTACTGTAGAAATATGATTCGTAAATTGGAAATTAGCAACTTATTTGAATGGTCACCACTATCATTTTTCCTAACAATAATTATATCAAAGTAAACTAAATCTGAATTGAAAAGCGGAATAGTTGAAACCAAATCAATATAAAAATATTTGAAAGAGAATTTCGATCATTTTATTCAAGCTTCTATTATTGTGTTTGTTGTTTTATGTATATTTCTATCATAGGACTTGGGTAAAACTTTTTACATTGCTAAAATATGTCAATTTGGAAAGCGAAAAAAGATTATATCATCTGTGTGGATAGCATCATGCTTATCAGTTGAGAATAGTATTTATAGTGAAACTCTCATAAGAGTATTTTAATTTATTTTGTATCCTATATCAAAGCTTCAAATTATGAATGTAAATGTGAGAGATTTCGTAATATATACTTTATCCCAATTATATTGTCATGTGAACCTTCTTTAGAATCACCTTGTCATGTTAAAATGAGTTTTCCATGTTCCATCCACGTAACACCATTTTCTATCACCCATTCCTTGATTTGATTGAATAAGATAATTTATCTTTGAAATTTGAGAGTATTGAAGTTTTGTTTCTACCCACAAACATAATTCTATTTATGCGATAAAACATTCTCTTGTCGATTGACATTTTTTCTTGTAAACTCTATCATTTCTGTTTTAAGATATACCACATTATCAAAATAAAGATACTATATTCATTATCGATCGGAGATTTCCATAATAGAATATCCATATTTGAATAGACCGAAGACACTAGAAAAACATCAAAGTTACAAGGAATTTTAGAGAGGCTCCACATTTGAATAGTCATAGGACATTCAAAGAGAACATCCTTTATTGATTTCTATTCCGTTCCATATCTTATATTATATAAGTACTATATTTAATTCAATGTGTGTAAACTTTTAGTAACATATAAGCATTCATGAATTACATAGAAAATGTTTCAGTCTTATAGGGTTGTAAGTTCCAAGAAATAGCCAATAGTGGTTTTGTATCCCGTCCCCACTTAATTATTCTTACCACAATTTTGAATGTATGGACTAATCAAAATTTCCACTGTTAATAAGTGGTTTTGGAATTTTTTTTTTGAGGCGAAGATAGTAAGAACGTTCTTTGATTCTTCTCGAAACCAGTTTCTTCTCTTGATTTTCTATATTGTTGAATGCCGGATTAGGTCTGGTTAATTTTAATTGCTCGTTAGATTGTTAGATCCTAATGGTTGCTAGGTTCTAGGTTACTAGATGCATATTCATACCGCATAAAAATGCTCATATTGTTAAAGGAGATACTTTACTGATTGTGTTGATGTGAGATATTGTTTGTGTTATTGCTTTATGATTGTTTATACTTGTTTGAAAGTTAGATTACTAGAGGGAATTGAATGAATAGGATATTAGATGCATAAAACGGATTGGGTGAATGACTGAGAGGATGGGACTATATGTTGGATATGAGTGGTCGTGAAGTGTTGAACAGTGAAGAGGAAGAGTGTGAAAAATTGATGTGTGGGCGCTGGCTTTGGGGTGTGTGGACTTCGGTTGGTAGGGATATGATCTGTGTTTACGCGCATCAGCCTTGGGGTGGCAACATCTTCTATTGTGTGTTCGGGCGGTTTGCCCTTTGGAGGGACAACAACGGATGTGAGTGAAATGTGTAATGATGAGACGTGTGTGATTGCATGTGTGTATAGTGTAGTGGAATGTTTATCGTAAATGTGTCTTGTTGCGTATTCATGCGGCTAGTCAATCCTCGTTCTACATTAAACCATATGGTGCTCATGCGGGGAGACTGGTCTAGAAGGTGGTCTCATTGAGTAATCCATTTATTCATGCCCTGCACTCTATCTCCATTTCCCTTTTCCTCTTGCAGAAGTGTAAACAGAAGTAATGGATATCTGTTGGGTTAGTGTATTTAAGAAGAAGAAAATGTGATGGGACCCTCAAACCATTCACAAGACGGGTATTACAACATCCATCAACAAAGTAATCATCCATCCAAATTTTGAAGACTGTCTTGCATTTAACTTGCAATAAAAAATAGCAAAATCTATAATATGGTGGAAGCTTAACCTATGCGCTAGGCTCATATTTACCGTCCGACTCATGTCTAATAAATTTTCGAACATTGATAATAAGAAATAGAGAAATCAAGAAAAATATCTTTTGATTTTGGATACATTTGCTTATATTAGGTAAGCGGTGCGACTACCGAAGAACCATTATCATTAGGTCTAGGACCTAGTCATCTAGTTATGAATTCCAAAGGATGTACTTCGTAAAGAACTTTTGGTTTTATTATCGTCGGGTTAATCTGGTTTGAAGTTTTAGTAAACCAAGAACTGGAACAAAGATTGTCTTGGGCATTGAGCGCCAAGTTCATTGTCTCATAAATTCAGTGTTAAAATATTTTACATCGACGTTGCTTCTCGCTGCGAAATGGAGGAATTATTGTTAGAGAAGGGATTTGCTCTCTTCTTAAAGCCCATCAAACAATGAATTCAAATATTGAGATGAAGACAGCTTAATTTAAGAAGTCGGTCTGGAGAAACAGAAGGCAGTGAAAAGAAAAGATATAAATGACTCTCTTTATACATATAGAGGAAAAATGCATAGGATCAGTCATTCACAGTCTACGCAAAGCGGCAAAAAGATTAAGGTTTATGTTCTTAGGCTTTTGACGTAAGTTAGAACGATTTAACCATTGTATTTGCCTTTTTTTATTTATTCCATGCAGTTGCAAAGTTTTTTCAATAAAACATATTTCAAATTTGTGATATCTTACTAGTATGCAGAATTCATATTTGAAACACCTCTCCTAACAAGCTCCTAGCACCTTTCCTTCAATAACCATCATCCAGAATTTAAAAATCTTCTAACCACCACACCTGATGTAAAAGATGAAACTAAGCAGAGGGATGAAAGTTGCACAAAGCCGAAGAACCTACTTTTCCATGTTTTAGATCGCTTTTGAAGTAGTGTACATACATTTTCAAACCAAACAAAAATTAAAAAAAAAAAAGTTTTATGATATACTACATTTTGTAATCTTGATTTGAAATCAAAAGATTAATTATCTAAAAGTTGAGTACCCAATGCGGTTATAAATGAAAATATCAAATTGAACAGTCACTTCGGAGACCATATAAATTACTTTTGATTATATTCAGCATAGTAGACCATCCCAAACCCTACTTCTTGATATAAAATGGGGGATCCTAGCTAGTAAAGAGAGAATCTTCAAACAAGTATATAAAATTTAACATCTGGAAACAAATCTTGTCAAGTACCTTACGGAGCTGATCAGCTTGTCATCATGTAGCCGGCCTTTGATATCACGCCTTAGCAACTCCACATATTCCTGCAAATCCTCACACACAAGTCTGGTAAGGGGATTTTATCTTAAATATGGTATAAAGTAAATTGGCTCTTGATGCTTACATGAGCACGACTTTAATCACCGCAGAGATCGTCCGCAAGGTCTTCATGACTCATCGCAGCATTTTCGACCATTGCATGGAAGATATCTTCTAGTGGATCACAGTGCTCAATCATGTTCACCATGGGTTGAACGTTTGCCTAAGTCAACAAAATATATAAATTCAGTACACGTGATAGACCAAGAAACAATTGGTAAGAATAAAATCTGAGCCGAACAAAAACTTGACTTTCTTAAACCTCAAATCAAAATTATATTAAGCCAATCCATACTGATTTTTTAAATACAAAACGAAACTAGACTCAAAGCTAGATTAAATAGACGTGCTACCTGTAAGGGTTGATAATCATCAGGCTGGTGTATTGGGCTTCAGATGACCATCCTTGGCTAAAAGCACGTGAGACTAGAGGTATCATTTGCTGAACCATTGCAGAGAAATCAAAGCCTGCATCTTACCCTTGCGTTTCGCCTGCATCATATTCTCTATCTCTTGACCATCCACCTGTTGAGCAATTTGTTGGACTGTGTTCATGATCTGTGGGTTCTGGGTGAATTGATGCAGCATATTTCGCAGCATATTTGGTAATTCAACACCACCTTGTCGAGATACCCCGGCTAGTAATCCATCCAGTACTGCGCTCTCCAGGACCTGAGACATTGCACATGACCAAAACGTTTCTTAAGATAATTTGTTTTGATAAAACAATTTTTAAATTCATGCAAATTTATCAAAATAGTCAAAATCTAGTATATATTAAAATCAAATCTAGTAGTTTTTAAGAAAATGAAGAAGCTCAAGCTTTTAACATGTTTTCATGAGATATCTAAGAGTAAGGTGGAAGTGAGATTATTGGAATCGAAGTGGAAATGAAGTTCCGAAAGCTACCGACTCCCATTCCAAAGTAGGAAATGTATATCTAACAAAGCTTTTGCGCTAACTACTATAATCCAGAAAAAAATTACAAATTTTAATTGAATGCTTTACCCAATTTTTTTTAACGAAGTTCTAAAAATGAGACTCATATTCCTTTGTCTTTATTATCGTCTTCTCCTAT
The DNA here is from genome assembly GCF_020379485.1 of Brassica napus. NCBI lineage: Eukaryota > Viridiplantae > Streptophyta > Magnoliopsida > Brassicales > Brassicaceae > Brassica > Brassica napus. Next base: position 2,294 of record NW_026016090.1, on the reverse strand, counting down.
ATCCAAATCAAAATCTTGTCAATCAAAATCTAAATCATTTTTTCTCTATCAAATAAATTCACAAAATAAACTTACTTCAATGTATGAATTATGTTAGGGATATGAATAATGTTGATCTTATTGATTTACAAACAAAGAAGAATATATACAAGTTTTTACATCCTAATCCAAATAAGAATATCTTAGATAGATTACAATAAATATTTTACTTACTTATTGTAATTGACTATTTCCTTATTTCTTATCTCAGTCATCCCATCCTTCGAGTTGGTGTGGGATATCTTGAAGGGATCCTATCTTGAATCCCTAACTTCAAAAATAGATAAACAAATGTTGAAGCTTGGAAGGACCGAGTTAAGATATTTTAGTTTCTCATTTGTATAAATGTGTGTTTGTAGTGATAAGCTTTTTGAACAGCATCACAAAAAAAAATAACAATCTGATTTCACATGTTTAATATGTATGTGAAAAACTGGACATGCTCTCTGTATATCAGCTTTGTTGTCATAAAGAGATGCATATGTAAAACACCTAACATGAATAGTATCAGTGTTGAGGTCAAAATCGGTCACGACGAAATCAATGTCTGAAAGTCCGTAAAAATCAGCATGAACATTTTTACGAAAAGTAATCCTCGTAAAGATATCTTTACGAAGAGCCTTGCGGTAAAATCTTGTTCAAATCTCAATCGAACCACTAAATACGATTGTCCGAAGGCAACGGACATGTATCCAAATCAGCCGCGGACAAGCTCGAGTATGGCAATCGGACCGCAGACAAGCCAAAGCTCGATCGATATGCGGCGACCAATAGCATGCACACAGCTCGGTCGCTACATCGATACGACACCAGTCCATTCATTCTCGTCTATCCTTCGATGCTATCTCCCGAAGACCGTAGCGAACTCAGTTCAAGTTTTCCGCTATTCTAAATCATCGATCAAACTTTGCGGTAAAAACCGCGGAAAGTCTGTTCTTTATCGAAAGAAGTCGCAAAAAAACGTTTCGAGTCGGAATACGGCCCAAAGGGACCTAAGACACGACTCGAGGCCCATCTTACGATTTCTTAACCAAAAGTCTGTAAACCGTAGGACGGTTTACGCTTGGTTCGCAAGGGAAGATAAATATCAAGTTTTCGCGGATAAATACGGAATTTTGAAGATAATTACGAAGATCGGAAAAATGGAATATCTTCATTTTATGCTATGACGGCTTAAGGGCAGAAGAGTAATAGCGTAAACCGACCTTGGAGCGAGTATATAAGGAGTCTTAGGCGAGAGGCATGGGGGGGGACAACTTTTTAGTCTCGGAATCTCTGCCCTTAGAAATTTTAGGCTTTATTCTCGACAAGTTCGGTTTCTATGACTGGCACTGAATTACTAGACGAACTCGCCCAGTCAGTTGGATCTCTTGTCTGGCTCTATCAATTGAACTACGTTCGGCTTGATCCTCGAAAGGGGTACGTAGGCAGCCTTTAACAAGGTTCAGTCTGAAATCAATCAAAAATCTTTTCTGTATCTATTTCGTCTTTTGTTATCGAGCTGCGACTCAACTAGGTTTGAGCTATTAGGCCGCTAGAGCTAAGTAACTCGCTGACAGCCTTTGCGGCCAAAACTTTTATGATCTCTTGTAATGATCGCAATGCTCTTACGCGGACTCGAAATAAGATCTACTGTTTTCTCTAAACTCGTTTATTATCTTTCATGATTTCCGCATATATTTGGTCACTTGTCGTTGGCTCTCGCAGAGATCCGGGACCTCTGGGAAATTAGGGTTTTCCTAGTTTCCCAATTTAAACGGAAATCGACAGTGCGAATTCAGTTCCCACAGTTTGGCGCTAGAAGGAGGAGGGGTTACGGATTACTCTTACTCATGGCCACAAAACGCTTAATCGAAACGATGTCTGCATATATGAAAGACAAACTCGCAGCACTGACTGCTCCTATGGTTAACAACTCCGCAAACGCCACAGTTCTTGAGAAAATCGAAAACCTTGCTGCGACTTTTCGCCGCAGGAAGTGCAATAAAACGAGCTCGCGATTTCTCTTTCTAAACATAAAGGGAAACGATAAATCTTATCAAGCCCTGTAAGTTTGGCTCATTACCGAACAAAAGAAACAAAAACCAAACACCCAAAAACCACAAAAAAAAACCTGTTAATGGGTTTAACGGTTACACAAAAAACGTTTGGTCCCGTAGGACCGGGGAAAAAGGGCTGGGTGGCCGATTTGTGACTCGGTCGTAGTGGACGAGCACGCAAAGGCTCGTTGGTTACGTTGTGGGCCTGCTCGGTGT